>NC_084828.1:89075932-89378962 GCF_033115175.1 Lepus europaeus
CCTAATACAGAGTAAAGAAGGAATTTCTGAAACTTGCTACAATACGGAATAACCTTGGGAGCATTATGCTAAGTGAAATAAGCCAGTCACAAATTTACAAAGACTGTGTGATTCATTTACATGAAGTACCAAAAGTGTTGAAATTCATGGAGACAGAAAGTAACGATATCATTGCCAAAGGCTCAGGGAAAGGGAAAAATGGAGAGTTATTGTTTAATGGATATAGAACTTCAGTTTTGCAATTCAAAAAGTTCGGTAGATTGGTTGCTCAAGAATGTGCATGTACTTAACCCTATATACTATTGACCTGTGCATTTAAAAATGATTCTAAGATGGTGATTTATTTACTAAGTGCATTTTATCACAATTTTTCAAAAACAGTATTCCAATTTTATTAGAAAGTAGGAAAATTACTTAGCAATTAAAGATATAACATGACAGAGTATTACATTCCTATAATCATTAGAAATTGTAATTACATAAGAGCATGTAAATTTAATATAAATTTTATTTTTTAAATATTTATTTATTTGAAAGGCAGAGAGAGAGAGAGAGAGAGAGAGAGATCTTCTGACTGCTGGTTTACTCCAAAAATGTCTTCAATAGCAGGAGTAGACCAGAGAAAACAAGGAACCAGGAACTCCATCTGGGTCTTTCATGTGGGCTATAGGAACTCAAGTACTTGGGTCATCATTCACTGCCTCCCAGGCACATGAGCAGGAAGCTGGATGGGAAACAGAGCAGAAGAACTCAAACCATGCACTCCAATTTGGGATGTTGACCTCCTTAGTAGGGGCTTAACCTGCTGCATGACATCCCCGCCCCCCTTTTAAACTTTAAAACATAAAATTCAAATTTATTATATTTATAGCCCAACTGCCAAATATAAGAATAAAATAAGTGAAATGTTAGGATGCTTGTAACATGCATCAGCATGTAAACACCAATTTTTTAAAAAAATTATTCTACCATAATTTTTTTGTGAAAGAAACAAAATTATCACTATTCCTCTAAGAAGAGGTGTTGCTATCTTTTCCCTCAGGGGAGAGGATTAAAAAAATCAGTGTTCCTCCTCCTCATAGAAAAGTACACAAATAAGTATTTGGTTATAAATTTAGGAATGAAAATCAAAACTATTTAGTTTGAGATAAAAAAAGCAATAAACCAGAGGCTAAATCATGAACTATAGAACATTTCAAGATTATAATAAAATGAGATATCATTATTTTTCACTCTAACATTTCTAATTTTGATTCATTATTTTATTGTTACTATTAACTATTATTGTTATTATTAAAGTTACTTTTTCTTTTAGATGCTGATTTTAAGAGGTTATTTGTTTTTTCTTTGTATGTATTCGTATCTTCTTATTATTCTTTTTTTTTTTTTTTTTTTTTTTTGGACAGGCAGAGTGGACAGTGAGAGAGAGAGACAGAGAGAAAGGTCTTCCTTTGCCTTTGGTTCACCCTCCAATGGCCGCCACAGCCTGCACTCTGCGGCCAGCGCACCACGCTGATCCGAAGCCAGGAGCCAGGTGCTTCTCCTGGTCCCCCATGGGGTGCAGGGCCCAAGCACTTGGGCCGTCCTCCACTGCACTCCCGGGCCATAGCAGAGAGCTGGCCTGGAAGAGGGGCAACCGGGACAGAATCCGGCACCCCAACCGGGACTAGAACTCTGGGTGCTGGCACTGCAGGCAGAAGATTAGCCTATTGAGCCACGGCGCCGGCCTTGTATGTATTCATATCTAATCCTGCAAAAACAATTTTCCACTACAATTTATCTCCAATTGTGTAATAGGTATTAAGATGAAAATATAACTGGCATACAGTATTTATAATAAATAATTTTAGAGAGCATCAATACTATTGTTAAATGTTTATTTGTTCAATAAGTATGCACACTCTCTGCTATGGCCCGGGAGTGCAGTGGAGGATGGCCCGAGTGCTTGGGCCCTGCACCCGCATGGGAGACCAGGAGAAGCACCTGGCTCCTGCCTTCAGATCAGCACGATGCGCCGGCCGCAGCGGCCATTGGAGGGTGAACCAGCGGCAAAAAGGAAGACCTTTCTCTCTGTCTCTCTCACTATCCACTCTGCCTGTCAAATAAATAAATAAATAAATAAATAAGTATGCACACATTTTTTCTTTGCTAAACAATTTATGATAACTGAGATATTATCAGATATTAACAAATGTATCAGGGCCGGCACCGCAGCTCAATAGGCTAATCCTCCGCCTGTGGCACCAGCACACCGGGTTCTAGTCCTGGTTGGGGTGCTGGATTCTGTCCCGGTCGCTCCTCTTCCAGTCCAGCTCTCTGCTGTGGCCCAGGAGTGCAGTGGAGGATGGCCCAAGTGCTTGGGCCCTGCACCCAAATGGGAGACCGGGAGAAGCACCTGACTCCTGGCTTCAGATCAGTGTGGTGCGCTGGCTGCAGCGGCCATGGGGGGGGGGGGGTGGTGAACCAACGGCAAAGGAAGACCTTTCTCTCTGTCTCTCTGTCTCTCTCTCTCTCACTGTCCACTCTGACTGTCCAAAAAAAAAAAAAAAAAAAAAAGACAAAAAACAAAACAAAAACCAAATGTATCAGATGTTTCTGAGATATCATGTATCATGCCTCAAGTTCCCTAACTGTGAAAATGAAGTAAATGCTCTGGTCTCTTCTGTGATATCAGATACTCTAAGGATAAATGAAATAATATGCAACCACCATATATGAAACAATTATCATTTATATGAAGAGTTCACTGTGAAGCTGGCCACTGGATAACAATAGAGAAAGCAGGAGGGAGGGAGGGAGGGAGGGAGGAGTGGGGGAGAGAGAGCGGCAGAGAGAGAGCAAAGTATACATTTCCTGAAAATGTGAGCTTGCAGAACACATAAAAGTGGAGTCACAAAAAATGAACGAGGAAAGGACTGCTACCATCAGGCCCTGGTGTGCTTGACCAGCCTTTCCTGATGTCTGATGTCCTGAGCCTGACTTAGGCTCTGGCCAGAGTTGAATTTTCTATTCTCTGACAGGTTGGATGTGGGTTCTTGAGTAGTTACCTGACTTCTTATGTCTCAGTGTTTACACATGAGAAATGATGATGAGAAAGACTCAAAAGCTTAGTCTTTGTATGGAATCAAACTGATCACACATTGAAAGCACCTCCCTTAGTGCTCCAGCTTCTCGACTAAATGTGAAATTTTAGCTTGTGTCTTGTCTTCAAGGAGCCATAGGAACTTAAGGAAATCATAGCCTGCTCGGCGCCGTCCTCGTCCAGCAAGAGACAGAGACCGAACACTTTGCACGGGGTTCCTTTATTGCTCGGCAAGCAGGAGATCCAGCTTCGATCTCTTCTGGGCAGGAACTTCCCTTACACCCGCGTAGCAAGGGTTTATATGCACAATACACGTCACAAATCAGGTGATAGGCTAGAAGCGCGGGGATAGGACAATCTCGTGGCAAGGCGGGAAGGAGCGAGCTAGAGCGGGAAATCTAAGGCGGGAAGGAGCGAGCAAGAGCGGGAACTCCCTGAGATGAGGAAGAACCCGGAAGCAGGGAGTCGGCGCCATCTTAGGGGCACGGTTCCTCCGGTCTGGTTCCCTACATCTCCCTCCTTTTGTTTTTGCACAAATCACATCCCCGACGGCCCTGGCTCATGAGGGCCGGGAGAATATTTACTAGGCAGAGAGTAGAGGTGCATACCCAGCGTGCTTGTGATCCGTTAGTTACGGAACTTCAAGGGCCTGGCCACAACCCCTGATGTCTCCGTTAGGGATCAGTTTTTATTCCCTTTTGCTGGGGCAGGCTGGGAATTGAACCTGCATGCATATGCATATGCTCTCCCAGGACCCCCGGAACCCCCGGGTGGACTCCTGCTGCAGTACCTTTGGTCTCGCATACCCAGTTTTCGCTCCCCGTCAGGGATGGGTGATACAGCCCAATGAATGAGAGGGGGAACAAGACAACTCGAGGAAGGTGTGTGCCTGATGGAGGCATTGTCCATATGTGAGGCGTGAGTAGGGATGGGGGGACGAGGGTTTTAATCGCTGGTATGGACCCGGTCATAAGTCATGCGAGCCAGCATGGCATATGCATCCGGATCACGGTGATGGAGAGCAGCATACGCTGCCGCGCGGAACTGATGTCTGACGCTCTCCAACTTGTTGTTGATGAAGGAGCTCACCCAGCGAAGTACACAGGGACGTCTCGTTGTTTTGTTGCAATTTGTCGTCCTGTGAGAGCGTGGTAATCTCGGTTATCTCGGGGGAGATGTCGTCCGTAGGTGATAGAGGTGTATCTTGTGGCGGCGGGGCTGTTTTTCTGACCAATCTTTCCGGTATCCAGAGAGGTTCTCTTCCAGATTCCTGTGGGAAGACACAGACCGCGCCTCGGTTCCAGCATAATACCGGATCCGGGCCGTACCACTTTCCCGTGAGGACATCTTTCCAACGGACATAGCCTCGTGAAGATGGCTCCTTTAACATGTGTCTCTCAGCGGGGGACATAGAATGATCTGTCAAATTCAAAAAGTTTATAGTAAACAGTGCAAGGGAGAGGCGCATTCGAGGGGTTTTGCCCGTGGCAATTCCCTCCTTTTGTTTTAAGAGAAAAGCCTTGAGGGTTCGATGAGCCCTTTCAATTATGGCCTGTCCCTGAGGGTTATAAGGGATTCCAGTTTTATGTTGTACCTGCATACGGGTGCAGAAATCTTGGAATGATTTACTTGTGTATGCAGGACCATTATCTGTTTTTAAAGTTTTTGGTTTGCCCCAGGCTGCCCATGCAGCAAGGCAGTGATTAATGACATGGGTGGTACGCTCACCCGTCTCCAGAGAAGCAAAAATTACTTGGGAACAGGTGTCAACTGACACATGAACATACTTTAAGGTCCCAAACTCGGATATGTGGGTGACATCCATCTGCCAGATATGTCCTGGTAGTAATCCTCGGGGATTAACCCCCACCGAAGGCACAGGGGTTAAAGTAGGGCATGCGGCACAATGGCGAACAATATCGCGAGCGGCAGCACGAGAAAGACCGAATTTGGCGGCAAGGGTTTTTGCGTTTACATGGAACTCTGAATGAAACTGGATAGCCTGCTCTTCTGGGGAAGAAAATTGGAGTATCCAAATGGGGCGTGTGGCTTGATCAGCTATAGCATTGCCTGTGGTCATGGGTCCAGGTAAGGAAGAATGAGCTCTAATATGAGTAATAAAGAAAGGAGCAGACCGATTCCAAATAGATTTTTGCAGGGTGAGGAAAACTGTCGCTACGGAGGATGAAGAATTGACTAGTCCTGCGGCCTCAAGGATAGACACAGAATTAACCACATAGCGTGAATCAGACACAATATTGACAGGTCCGGGGAAATCAGAGAAGACTTGGTTAACTATAAGAAGTTCAGTTACCTGGGGGGAGTTAGTAGCGAATTGGAATGTTTTTGGCACAGATCCTGAAACAACATATGCACCGACTCCTGTTTTAGAACCGTCGGTATACACTACTGGGGCTCCCTGTAAGGGCTTTTGGGATGTGGACTTTGGAAAAATAACTGGGTGAGACTGAACAAAGGTTAGCAAAGGATCAGAGGGTGTTCTGTTTGTAATAGTTGCGGAAGTGGAGCAGACTAAAACCGCCCAAGCATCAGTACAAGCGATTAGCACACGTACCTGTTCCATGGAATAGGGGACAACAATGGTGGATGGTTCGCGTCCAAAATGTTGGATAGCCCTCTGAATGGCTAGGAGAGTTATCTCCGCCACTGCCACGGGATAGTAACTAATAGATCTAGTAGATGACATTGAGGGATGGATCCAGAGGAGAGGCCCATCCTGCCATAGGACCGCGGTGGGCTGTTTAAGGGTGTCGAGGACCCAAAGAGTAAGGTCTCCCGCAGGGTCCCAACGTTTTAGGGCAGCTTTACTAAGGGCATCGTTGACAATTGACAGTGCTTGTTTGGCCTCAGAGGTGAAGGTTCGGGGGGAAGCAAGATCCGGGTCTCCTTTAAGTATATTAAAGAGGGGCTGCAATGCAGCATTAGGAATGTTAAGGTAGGGCCTAATCCAATTGATATCCCCTAAAAGTTTTTGTAAGTCATTTAGAGTGGAGATAGCATTGATTTTTATTTGAATTTTTTGAGGTCTAATTTGAGTAGGGGCGACTATAGCCCCAAGATAAGAAACTACAGACGACAATTGCACCTTATTAGGTGCAATATGCAGCCCTGCCCCTTCCAGCACTTGTTGGAGTGTACTGTATAAGGCCAGGAGCCTCTCTGCTGTGGGGGCTGCACACAGTAGGTCGTCCATATAATGTAGGCACCTGCAGTCGGAATATCGGTCTCTAAGAGGTTTTAGTACTTGGGCTACATAGACTTGACACATGGTGGGGCTATTAGTCATACCCTGAGGCAAGACTGTCCACTCCCAACGCTTGTCCGGTTGTTCCTGGTTCTGGGTGGGGACAGTAAAAGCAAAACGTGGGGTATCCTTTTTGTCCAATGGAATGGAAAAGAAACAATCCTTAAGATCTATTACAATAACAGGCCATTGGTTGGGAAGTGCCGAAAGCAGAGGAAGACCACGTTGCACAGGGCCCATAGGCTGCATCTGTGCGTTGACTGCCCTAAGATCATGTAAGAGTCTCCATTGACCTAATTTTTTGCGGATGGCAAAAATAGGCGTATTCCATGGAGAGGTGGATGGGATCAAATGACCAGCGTTGACCTGCTCCAAGACCAGAGTGTTGACTGCCTCCAGTTTCTCCTGAGATAGGGGCCACTGTGGAACCCAGACGGGTACGTCCGTTAGCCACGAGATGGGTAAAGGCTCCACTGGTTTAGGAGGCGAAACAGTGACCCCTAGGAAAAACCCAGGCCAACTTTACTTGGTCTTTGTTTTGGTTCAATGGGGGAAGGGTGGCCCTGGAGCTGGACACCGAGTCCCTTGCCTGGGACGTAACCCATATTTTGTAGCATAGATCGTACTGCAGGGGAAGTGGTGACCAAAGCAACATCCATTTCGGCCAGGACGTCTCTCCCCCAAAGGGAAATGGGTAGAGGTAAAATGAATGGAGAAAACTGTCCTCTATGACCCTCGCTATCCTGCCATGACAACAAGGCTGCACTGATTTTTGGGAAATGAGCAAAACCAAGTCCTTGCAAGGTTTGTTCCGCCACATTTGTAGGCCATGTACTAGGCCAGTCCTTTGTTGCTATAATGGATTTGTCGGCTCCTGTGTCTAAAAGTCCCTTAATGTCCTTGCCATTGATCTGCAACACTAAAGTGGGACGTTCATTTAAAAGCATATGTAAGCCGGTAAAATTAATGCCAGAGGACCCAAAGTTACCAGCGCCGCGAACGTGGTTTTTAGCTGGGATTAAAGAGTGAAGACTGGGCAGTAATAACATTTGTGCGATACGGTCTCCAGGATTGATTACTAAAGGTCCCTGAGGGGCCTGAACCATGATCTTTACTTTACCAGTGAAATCAGAGTCAACTACCCCGGGGATCACAGCTAGCCCTCGGAGGGCGGCGGAGGACCGACCCAACACTAATCCAACCGAATCCGGGGGCAGAGGACCGGAGCAGTCGCTCTCCACTAATTGTACCCCCATCTCCGGAGTTAAGAGGAGAGGGGAGGTGGCGCGGAGGTCCAGGCCTGCGGACCCGTGAGTGGCACGGGCTGAGGGTGCACTGGGTGTAGCGCAGACACGGGAGGTGGAACCTGAGAGTAGATTTGATTTTGGGGGCTCCTCGCTGGGTTGGGGAGCCCCCTCTGGCCGTTTTTTGGCCCCTGGGCGCTACCTGTAAGTGGGTTGCCATCGATATCGAAAGCAGAACGGCATACCTCTGCCCTATGAGGGCCCTTGCGGCAACGGCGACAAGGCTCTATGCCTGAAGGCTGTGCCGTGGAATACCCATGGCTGAGATTGGGGCAATCGCGTTTTCTGTGACCCGGTTGATGACATTGGAAGCAAAGTCCTGAAGATATGGGGGGTCGGGTCGATTTAGATTTTGGACTGTTTTCTTTGACTTTTGCCAGCATCGCAGCTAGGCCCGCATTAGTAAGTGGCCCACCGGTATCTCTGCAGTATTTTAACCAGGAGTCCAGAGATTTATGTCTATATTGTCGAAGAATGTTTTTGCACTCTTTATTAGCCTGCTCAAAAATAATTTGTTTGACCAGTGGCTGAACGTCAACCTCGGAAGGGAAAATACGCGACGCAGCCTCAAGTATGCGAGCGACAAAATCAGCGAAGGGTTCGGCCGTGCCCTGAACGATCTTGGTGAGGTGGCTAGCTGAGTCACTTGGATTGGACGCCTGCCTCCACGCACGTTGGGCACAGTTGGAAATTTGCCTGTATACTTGTCTAGGGAATTGGGTCTGGTCAGCCTGATAAGGTCCACGCCCTAAAAGCATATCAGCATTCCACGTAGGGTGGCCGTCCTCAGCATTTTCATCTGCCTGGTCATGACAGCACTCTGTATTCATAGATTGCCACAAAAGAAAGCCGCCTGGACTTAAACAGGCCCGAGCCAATTGGGTCCAGTCGCTAGGTGTTAAAATGGACTGGCCGACTGATTCAAGGAGTGACAATGTGAATGGGGCTGTGGGTCCATAGTCATGGACCGCAGCCTTAAGTTGTTTTAATACTGTCATGTCCAATGGTTCGTGCCGGGCCTCTCGCGTGCCCAAAGCCAAAACAGGGTAAGCCTGAGCGGGGGCAGCGGGAGCGCCAGTTCGCAACTGTTTCCAGGCTTGTTGATGAAACTGTCTGCCTGAAAAAGGTGGCACATTTGGGACGTTTAATGGCCATGGCGGCACGGGTGTTAGATGGGGCTGAGGCACGCCTACATGACCGCCAGTAGGAGGCGCTGCGTCTTTAATCTGATGGGCGGGCACGACATCGATAGGAGGAGCCGTAGGCACTAGAGGGCGTAAACAGGCATCTTTTAACTTTTGCCGCAGCTGCGCATACGTAGGAGGCGGGGATTTAGGATCGCCGTCCCCTTCCCCCTCAGACTCAGAGGAGGCGGAGCCACATTCGGAGCCTGAGGCCAGTGAGGAAGTCTGGCATCCCGTGTCCTTAAATTGTATGAGGTCCCGGGCGCCGTCCGAGCTCTGAGAACGAACTTCCTCGAGAGCCTCGCGAACCGCCGTAAGAGTCGGGCGGTCCGCTCCCACCGACCTCTCCTCTTGGAGGCACGCCCGCAGTAGTTCCCATAAGGGGAGAACAACGGGGTCGATATCGGGTTCCTGGGGATCGTTAACTGTGCGCCGGAGATCCTTTCCTAATTTCTCCCAAGACTCAAGAGTTATTTGGCCCTCGTGGGTGAGCCACGGCGCAAAGAAATCAACACTTCCAAGGAACCTGACAAGTGTGGTCTTAGAAACCTTAATCCCTTTGCTACGCAATAATGCTTTTAACGGATTAAGCAACATTGAATGGCTAGATGAATTTCCCATTTTCAGTTTAAAGCGGGAAGACACGTCCGCTATCTTATTTTCAGTTTAAAGCGGGGGAACAAGTCTGCTATTCTTTCAGTTTAAAGCGGGGAAACACGTCCGCTATCTTAGGGTGCGTCCACCCTCCAACCACGAGATATACCTCACTCGCGGGGCCCAGACGGTAAGACTGACCTCGCTTACCTTCTACTTACCGGGCAACGTAGAGGAAGCTCCCCGTACGGGCCACCAGCTGCTCGGCGCCGTCCTCGTCCAGCAAGAGACAGAGACCGAACACTTTGCACGGGGTTCCTTTATTGCTCGGCAAGCAGGAGATCCAGCTTCGATCTCTTCTGGGCAGGAACTTCCCTTACACCCGCGTAGCAAGGGTTTATATGCACAATACACGTCACAAATCAGGTGATAGGCTAGAAGCGCGGGGATAGGACAATCTCGTGGCAAGGCGGGAAGGAGCGAGCTAGAGCGGGAAATCTAAGGCGGGAAGGAGCGAGCAAGAGCGGGAACTCCCTGAGATGAGGAAGAACCCGGAAGCAGGGAGTCGGCGCCATCTTAGGGGCACGGTTCCTCCGGTCTGGTTCCCTACAATAGCCAATGCTAATTCTTATTCTCTACAAAGTGCAATACAATTACTTGCATGTGATAGGTAGCTGATACATATTTATTGATTAGCACAGGCACTCAATAAACACTCTTTGATCGATCAACATTACAGTAGAAGTTATATGGTTTTAAAATGCTCTCTTGATTTATTGTGGGCAGTCTGAGGCACCAGATGCACAGAAGTTATAAAATCAGCTTCTCAGTATTTCAGGAAAGAAAGGTCTTTCCCTTGGATAGTAATAATGAGAATTATGTTTCTACAGTTAAATATGCCATAAAAGCTATTATCATCTATAAACTTGATCCTCAGAATAATTAAGTAAGAAAACTAAGAAACAGGAATTACTATTTAAATATTAGGCTCAAAGTGAGTGTTGTGACTTTACCAGGGACAGATGCACATGGTAAAAGTCAACCAAGGAAACTGATCCTGTTCAGTTTCTTTACACAGCAGGTTCTCTTTACAATGCTGCTTTGGTGTGATCTTGTTCTATCACAAACCCTCACACAGCCTTGCAGTCCTGGCTTTATTATTTGCTTAAATCCTTAAATTACAGGACTAGTTGGTGCATTTATTACAGTTTGACTGAGTCTCCACCTAAGATTGTGTCAAGAACTAATTATATAAGTTGACTTCATCATAAAATTACTGTAATCATTATCATTTCATATGAGCTACTCCAACAGTGCATTACATACTCCATATTTGATAATCATCACTTTTTGAAATTCTTTACTTTTGATGACACACAACTCAAATTGAAGTTTCAAAAAACCTCGGTGTTGAGGCTGGCACTGTGGTGCAGCAGGTTAATGCCCTGGCCTGAAGCGCCGGCATCCCATATAGGCGCAGGTTCTAATCATGGCTGCTGCTCTTCCGATCCAGCTCTCTGCTATGGCCTGGGAAAGCAGTGGAAGCTGGCCCAAGTCCTTGTGCCCCTGCACTCCCATGGGAGACCCGAAAGAAGCTCCTGGCTCCTGGCTTTGGATCAGCGCAGCTCCGGCTATCTGGGGAATGAACCATCAGATGGAAGACCTCTCTTTCTCTCTCTCTCTCTCTCTCTCTCTCTCTCTCTGCCTCTCCTCTCTCTGTGTAACTCTGACTTTTAAATAAATGAATAAATCTTTAAAAAAAAAACACTCGGTGTATAAAATAAATGGGTAAAGTTGTGTTGCCTACAAAGTCAAGAAGTTGGTATCTCAAGAGGAGAACTTCTGGTATCCTTCCCAAGACTATTGATGGCAGCTATCTTGATAGGAGCTCAAACACCATGTGAGTCAGTTTCATCAGACTAATCTGGCTGACCCAACAAGCCGATCTAAGAAACTTTTATGTGTGAGGGGATATTAAATCATGTGGGCACCTTTCTCGATGATATGTTTTACTCTAAGCAATAGGGAACAAAAATGATTCTGCAAAATTGGTTGACAACATCATGCAGGAATACAGAAACCATACACTACAATCCACGTGCCTTTAATATTAACATCACATCCCTTCTCAGGCCTGCAGCCAGTTATGTATTGTTTCCCATACACCTACTGTGTACAAATACTGTGCAAAGTATTGTGGAAAAGAATTTTGTGACTTTAGGCCCATTCTCTGTCCTCAATATATTTTTAGAATTTTTTAGGAAATAGGAGTATACGAGCAGTTTCACAGAGGAAAAGTGGCATGGGAGCCACAGAGAGTGGAGATGGGTTTAAAGATGTTAAGAGAAAATCACTCCAATTTTTTTTGAGGGGGTGGGGAGAAATTGTCCTTTGTGTACTGTGTATTCCTTAGTTTAAACAATTTTGTTAAAATCTAGCTTCCCTTACTCTCACTCTGTATCCTATGCTGGCCATTCCTGAAATAATCACCATTCAAAAATAAAATTCTCTCTGCCTCTTCCATCTCTCCTCTTAGATTTAGAAAGAAGTTACTTTTGCTAATTAGATTATTTCAAATACTATGCTATTCTTTCTGTTAATGGAAATCTTAGCATCCATAGAGCTAGATTTTCAAAGGAGATAGAAGAGGGGCATTTGTCCAACTGACTGACCTCAAGGTCCTGACTTCAGATGATAGGAACATCTCTCAGACAAAAAAATGGAGAGGAGACAACAACTGACAGCACAACCTGCATCCCATCACTGAGAGTTCTAAAGGTCAGACTGTAAGTGACCTAATATGTGAATTTCACAATGACTACAGAACAAATGTTCTGAAGAGATTAGCTGGATAAAATGACAATTATATACTTATCGTTTACGTATGTCGGGACAAATGAAGCAATGCAATAGCACTTTTTTTCTGAATTTCTTTGAAATATGACAGACAAAATTAATTTGAGACTAGAGAATAGAAAGGAAGAGTTATAAATTTGGAATTTGACAAATAAGGCGTGCATACATAATGTGCCAAGTCTGAAATAAAAAATGAATGTGTTAGAAAATCCCAAGTCCTTGTGACAAAGTCTCTCCACTTAAAAATTTTTGCCAGTCAGAATTTTATCTTTTTTTTCCTTTATTTTGTTATTCCTGTTTGTATTGTTTCCAAAATTATGATACATTATCAGAACACCATCATAATCATCATAGAAAATATATTAATAAATGGATGTAAATTTCACGAGGTTATAATACAAGCCAGCATATAAACACTTCAAGCTCTACAGCCACAGGGGATAATTTAAAGAATACACTAAAATTAAGCAACAGTATATATATATATATATATATATACACACATATATATATGAATTATATATGTGTATATGGCATGTATGCAGGTCAACCATAAATTTATGGTGTTGATTTTTCAAATGCATACATACTCGTGTGCACACATAAACACACACTTCTCCAATACATGTGTGTTTACCACAACACACACTTTATATAGCATTTTGTCCATATGTTTGAGAAATTTTCATACATTCCCTTCAATTAGAATAAAATCTGAGTATGTGTTTCCCTTTTAGGATCCTGATGAAGTTATCTGTTTCTTTCTTTTTAAAAAAATGATTCACATTTATTTGCAAGGCAGATTTACATAGATGGAAGGGGAGACAGAGAAAAAGAGAGATCTTCCATATGCTGGTTCACTTCTCAAATAGCTACAACAGCTAGGGCTGGGCCAGGCCAAAACTAGGAGCCAAGAATTTCATCTGGGTCTCCCAAGTGGGTGGCAGGGGCCCAAGCACTCACTCAGGTCATCTTCTCCTGCTTTTTCAGGCACATTAGCAGGGAGCTGAATTGGAAGTGGAACACCCTGACTCCAAACCAGAGCTCATATGGATTCCAGCATCACAGGTGGTGGCTTAACCTGCTGGGCCACAATGTTGGCCCTTTCATCTCTGCTAAGAACATGGTATACAGTTTTCAAAACACCGTAAGCATTTAGTAAATATTGTTTGAATTATATCATAGTGAATGGCAAACATGACAATTACTTGATTAAATGAACAGAATGTTGATGTGATGTTTCCTATCAGTACAATGGGGGTTAGTTTAAACCTATAATCAGAATAATTTAGGACATGGAGTTTTGAAGTATTACGGTATAGTGAAAAGCACATACCCAGGCATAGGAGTCAGAGAGCCAGTGTGTCAATTTCTGCTCTGTTGCTGCCACGGTTTGGAAGCTAATTTGAATGTTGAATGCCCCCTAGATACCCACATGTTAAAGGAATACCAGAGGGAGGTTGATGAAACACTTGGAGGTTTATAAGGATGTCCTTGGGTCAACACTGGGGCTCTGCCCTCGGCAAGTAGTTCTCGTGTGACTGCTTGAATTCTTGTGAAAGAGTTGTTATTAAAACTTCAGTCTAAGTGCACACCCCCTAGTTCTGCTTTCTGGTTGGCCATGCGATCCCCTCTCCTCCCCCTTCATCATCTTCCATGGGGCCTCACCAAAGCATAGGTCATGCTGTTTAGATTTTGAAACTCCAAAACCATGAGCTAAATAAACCTTTTTTTTTTCTTTATAAACATTCTGCTCCAGATATTTTGTAATAGTTATGAAAAAGCTGACTACTACAGACATTAAATTGCTTTGTGGCTGGGGTGATTTATTTACCGTTTTGAACAATACTTACCTAGCTGAAGACCTGAAACTTCAAACAAAATAACATGTAAAGGAAATTTGTACATGTGATTATTTAAATATATGTTGCTTTATTTTCCCTTTTCTATTCTGACCAAATGTTAGCTATTTAATATTTGGGAATGATACCATAGTACTTTGTCAATTTTAAACACAAAGTCTCTTTCCCACTTAACAGAATATTAAGTGCTTTGAAAACATTTGACCTTGAATTCATCTATACTATCCATCATTTTATTCAAAAGTGTAATTGGCATCTAAAAATTACCAAATTGTGTGCAACATGTTAGGATTAGTGAAAACCTGGTAGAACAGCACAAAATCATACAGCACTTGGGAGACTCAGAATTAGATAATGGCCCTACATGACAATAAACAAATATTGCTTCACTCATTGGGCCATTATTTCTTTATCTTTAAACTGAGCTATTTTAACCATATCTAAAAGATATTCTAAGAACTATGTTCCTCAATCTGTATGTATGAAATGCATAAAATGTGAATACCTTAAATAAAATTTATAATCAATCATAATAACTTCAAAATAAAGCAAATTTAGATCCTATAAATTTCAGCCCATCATGGGCTTGCCTCAAAGTACTGGACCCTCATTGGCCTTGATGAAACAACAGAGGGTATTTCGACCCTAATGGTCTGTCCATTACTCTTGATTCCAATTATTTGATTTATTTATTCAACAAATATTTATAGAGTGACTCCTCTGTACCAGATAGTGTTCTAGAAGTTGAGGATACAGAACTAATTTAACTGACAAAGGTTCATCACTGTTCCTTGGGAGAAAATTGTTTGTTATAGGACCAGGTCAGGAAATATACAAGATGAGCCTAGAACCTTTTGTAATGTCATAAAGGAAGAAAATAGTAAAAAACAAAACAAAACAAAAAACTGAGGCTATGTTAACAAACTACAGAAGCAATTGAAAGATATCCTGATGGTCAAAGGTAAAATTATTTCAGCAACAAAACAAAATAGTATTGGATTATTACTCAAAGTGTTAAAAATCTGTGAGTTCATACTGACAAAAAAATAAAAGACTGAATAAGTTAAAGAAGAGTGAGAACCCCGGAGCCGCGGCTCACTAGGCTAATCCTCCGCCTGCAGCACCGGCACCCCGGGTTCTAGTCCCATTCGGGGCGCTGGTTCTGTCCCGGTTGTTCCTCTTCCATTCCAGCTCTCTGCTGTGTCCTGGGGGGTGCAGTGGAGGATGGCCCAGGTCCTTGGGCCCTGCACCCGCATGGGAGACCAGCAGGAAACACCTGGCTCCTGGCTTCAGATCAGCGCAGTGCGCCAGCCGCAAGGCGCTGGCCATAGTGGCCATTGGAGGGTGAACCAATGGGAAAAGGAAGACCTTTCTTTTTTTAATTTAATAAATGTAATTTTACAAAGTGCAGCTTTTGCATTGTTGTGGCTTTCCCCCCCCCCCATAACCTCCCTCCCACCCACAGCCATCCCATCTCCCATTCCCTCTCCCATCCCGCTCTTCATCAAGTTTCATTTTCAATTACCTTTATATACAGAAGATCAACTAAGTATATACTAAGCAAAGATTTCAACAGACTGCACCCACACAACTGTACAAGATATAGAGTACTGTTCGACTAGTAGTTTTATCGTTAACTCTCATAGTAAAACACATTAAGGACAGAGATCCTATGTGGGGAGCATGTGCACAGTGACTCCTGTTGTTGATTTAACAATTGACACCCTTTTTTATGACGTCAGTAATCACCAGAGGCTCTTGCCATGAGCCGTCGAGGCTATGGAAGCCCCTTGAGTTCACCAACTCTGAACTTATGTGTCAAGGCCGTGTCACAGTGGAGGTTCCTTCCTGCCTTCAGAGAAATGTGCCTCCTTCTTTGATGGCCCATTCTTTCTGCTGGGATCTTGTTCACCAAGATCTTTCATTCAGGTTGTTTTTGCCACAGAGTCTTGGCTTTCCATGCCTGTGAGACTCTCATGGGCCTTTTAGCCAGATCCGAATACCCCTAAGGTTGATTCTGAGGCCAGAGTGCTGTTTAGGGCATTTGCTATTCTATGAGTCTGCTGTGTGTCCTGCTTCCCCCGCAGGATCATTCTCTCCCTTTTAATTCTATCCTTCATTATTTGCAGATACTGGTCTTATTTGTGAAGTCTCTTCGACACTTACCCTATCTTTTTGATCAATTATGTACTTAAACTTATCACTTTAACAAGTGAGATGGCATTGGTACATGCCTCCTTGATAAGATTGAATTGGAATCCCCTGGCACATTTCTAGCTCTACCATTGGAGGTAAGTCAGGAGTGAGCATGTTCCTACCTGTATATCTCCCCCCTCTCTTATTCCCACTCTTACATTTAACAGAGATCACTTTTCTGTTAATTTTAAATGCCTAAGAATAATTGTGTATTAATTACAGAGTTCAACCAATGGTATTAAGTAGAACAAAACAACAACAATAACAACAAAATACTAAAAGGAATAAAATAGTAAGTTGTTCCTCAACAGTCAAGACAAGGGCTGATCATGTCATTGTTTCTCATAGTGTCTATTTCACTTCAACAGGTTTCCTTTTAGGTGCTTGGTTACTTATCATCGATCAAGGAGAACATATGATATTTATCCCTTTTGGACTGGCTTATTTCACTCAGCGTGATATTTTTCAGATTCCTCCATTTTGTTGCAATTGACTGGATTTCATTGTTTTTCACTGCTGTATAGTATTCTATAGAGTACATATACCATAATTTCTTTATCCAGTCTACTGTTGATGGGCATTTAGGTTGATTCCATGTCTTAGCTATTGTGAATTGAGCTGCAATAAACACTGAGGAGCAAACAGCTCTTTTTTCCCATTTAATTTCCTTTGGGTAAATTCCAAAGAGTGGGATGGCTAGGTCATGTGGTAGGGTTATATTTAGGTTTCTGAGGACTCTCCAAACTGTCTTCCTCAGTGGTTTTACCAGTTTGCATTCCCACCAACAGTGGATTAGTGTCCCTTTTTCCCCACATCCTTGCCAGCATCTGTTTTTAGTTGATTTCTGTATATAAGCCATTCTAACGGGGTGAGGTGAAACCTCATTGTGGTTTTGATTTGCATTTCCCTGATGGCTAGGGATCCTGAGCATTTTTTCATGTGTCTGTTGGCCATTTGGATTTCCTCTTTTGAAAAATGTCTGTTAAGGTCCTTGGCCCATCTTTTTATTGGGTTGTTTGTTTTGTTATTGTGGAGTTTGTTGATCATTTTATAGATTCTAGTTGTTAATCTTTTATCAGTTGTGTAGTTTGCAAGTAAAGTCTCCCATTCTGTTGGTTGCCTCTTCAGTTTCCTAACTGTTTCTTTTGCTGTAAAGAAACTTTTCAATTTGAGGTAATCCCATTTGTTTATTTTATCTTTGATTACCCATGCCTCTGGGGTCTTCTCCAGGAATTCTTTGCCTGTTCCAATGTCTTGAAGGGTTTCCCCTATGCTCTCAATTAATCTCATGGTGTTGTGGTGTATTTCTAGTTCTTTGATCCGTGTTGAGTGGATTTTTGTATAAGGTAGTAAATTTCAATGAAGAAAGCAGTCCCATTAAAACAGTTGCAACAAAAACTGAGAAATAACTCGGACTAAATTGAAACAAAGGGGTAGAAGAGATTACTAAGACCTGGAAAGTCATCCCGCGGTCATGGGTTTGAAGAACTAATAGGTTTGAAGAACTAATGTTTTTGAATGTCCATACTACTAAAATTAGTCTACAGAGTCAGTGCAGTCCCTGTCACAATACCATGACATTCTTCACAGAAACAAAATGGGAGAAAATACTTCCAAGTCGTCCAGATGCTGAGATGAAAGAACTCAACCCAACACCCACCCCCACCCACATCCAATTTAAAAAGTGAGCAAATGATCTGAGTAGGCATGTCTGAAGAGAAAATACACAACAGGGCAACAAGTATCTGAAATCATCAGGGAAAGGGAAATTAAAGCCACAGTGAAATACTATCACACCTGTTCATATGGCTAAAGAACAAAAAAGACTCAGATTCTGGTGAAGATGTAGAGAAAGGGGAGCTCTCCTACACCGTTGATAGGAATGTTAATCAGTGCAGCCCCGTGGGAAACTGCAGTTTCCCCAGAACTCTAGAACCAGAACTGCCTTATGGTCCAACAGTCCCACTGTGTGTTTTTATATCCAAAGGAAAGGAAGCCGGAATGTCCAAGAGATTCATGCACTCCCCTGTTTATTGTTGCACTGCTCACACAGCCAGGGTGTAGAGTCGACCTGGGTGCTCCATTGGTGGATGAGTAGATAAAGAGCACATGGTTACCTCTATGCAGTGGAATAGTACTTTTCCATAAAAAAGGATGCAGTCTTGTCGTTTGTAGCAGCAGAAATGAGGCAGGAGGACATTGTGTCAGCACAGAAAGAAAACTCCTGCATGTTCTCACTTCAGTGTGAAAGCTTCGAAAGCTGATCTCAGAAGAACAGGGGTCACCAGAGGCTGGGAGGAGGAGCATGGCCCATGGGTGCCCGGGTGCAGCCGGGTGGGAGGGGTAACTTGGTAGGTCACTCACTGAACAGTTGTGTCTCAGAGTAGCTAATGGGATTCTGCATGTTCCCAACATAAGTGATCAGCATTTGAGGTGACGGGAATGCTAATTAACCAGGTCATTAATGTTGTGTACATGCACTGGAATACCACACTGGACCCCATATGGATGTATGTATGTGTCAATTATGAATAAATACACTTCACTGTCTTAAAACAAATCAACAAGGAAACAACAGAGCTAATTGACGCTATAGACCAAATAGACCTAGTAGATATATTCAGAGTCTTCCACCCCACAGCCACAGAGTTCACATATTTCTCCCCAGTACATGGAACATACTCTAGGATTGACCATATGCTAGGCCATAAAGGGAACCTCAACAAATTCAAAAGAATTGAAACTATACCATGCATCTTCTCAGACCATAGCGCAATGAAACTTGAAATCAACAATCCAAGAATCTCTACACCGTATGCAAACACACGGAGAATGGACAACATGATTCTGAATGAACAGTGGGTCATCAAAGAAATCAAAAGAGAAATCAAAAGATTTCTAGAAACAAATGAAAATGACAACACAACCTATCAAAACCTGTGGGATATAGCAAAAGCAGTGCTAAGAGGAAAGTTTATAGCAATTGGTGCCCATAACAAGAAACTGAAAGGAACCAAACAAATGACCTCTCCATGCACCTCAAGGATTTAGAAAAACAGCAGCAAATCAAGCCCAAACCCAGCAGAAGGAAAGAAATACTAAAGATTAGAGAAGAAATAAAAAGAATTGAAACCAAAAAAGCAATATAAAAGATCAACAAAACCAAGAGCTGGTTCTTTGAAAAAAAAAATAAATAAACAAAATAGACACACCATTGGCCCAACTAACCAAAAAAAGGAGAGAGAAGACCCAAACCCATAAAATCAAAGATAGTAATAGAAATGTAACAACAGACACACAGAAATAAAAAGTATCATCAGACCTTTCTCTCTCTCTCTCTCTCTCTCTCTCTCTCTCTCTCTCTCTGTCTAACCCTGCCTGTCAAAACAAAACAAAACAAACAAAACAAACAAAAAAAAATCAGTGAGAAACAACAAATCTCCCATGCAACAAAACTCCAAATAATTTACATGTTTATTCTTCCCTCAAGGAGTAAGAGCTCCTTAAATGTAGGCTATGTATAGTGACTTCTTTCCAAAGCATTCAGTATGAAAAGAGAGATCAGCAGTAACGTTACAGTGGAGAAATCTGACAAATAAATACTACAGGAGTCAAATGAATAAGGTCAACATTATCAGTCATAATCCATGCTGATAGAACACACCCTCAAAATGATGTGATAAAATGGCACTTTACCTATATTTACTTTCCCTCCAAAATCTACAATCTCAATCCAATCTTGAAAAATACTCAGAAAATTTCCAATAACAGGGCATCCTCCAATATATCTGACTAGTACTTCTCCAAATTATGAAAGTCATCAAAAACATGGAAACTCTGTTAAACTGTCATAGCCAAGAGGAGTTTAAGGAAATATTACAAGACAAAATTACGTAGTGTTCTGGATGGAATCATGATATACAGAAAAAGACTTTAGAGATCAACTAAAATAATCTGAATCAACTTTATAAACTTTAGTTCAATAACGTATCAATATTGTTTCATTCATTGTGACAAATGCACCATAATAAAATAAGATCTTACTAATAGGATAAACTGGATGTTGGGTATGCAGGAAAATTCTGCATTATTTCAATTTTTCTGAAAACATGAAGTTGCTCTAAAAATAAGTCTGTTTTGGCCGGCACCGTGGCTTAACAGGCTAATCCTCCGCCTTGCAGTGCTGGCACACCGGGTTCTAGTCCCAGTTGGGGCACCAGATCTATCCCGGTTGCCCCTCTTCCAGGCTAGCTCTCTGCTATGGCCCAGGAAGGCAGTGGAGGATGGCCCAAGTCCTTGGGCCCTACACCTGCATGGGAGACCAGGAGAAGCACCTGGCTCCTGGCTTCAGATCGGCGAGATGCGCCGTCCGCAGCAGCCATTGGAGGGTGAACCAGCGGCAAAAAGGAAGACCTTTCTCTCTGTCTTTCTCTCTCTCACTATCCACTCTGCCTGTCAAAAATAAAAAAAAATTAATTAAATTAAATAAAAATAAGTCTGTTTAAATAATTTTATGATTTAATATGATGTTCCTAATTTATATGATAAATTATAAGATATACAATGTTTAAAATGGAGTAATTTCTATTGAGAGTAAATTATAAAAAGTGTGGAGTCCTGGAGGAAGTATAGTTTTATATAACGTGGTCAGAGAAGATCTGCTTGAGAAGGTGACATTTGAGCAGATTTAACAGAGAGGAAACAATGAGGCATGCAGTTAAATGCAGAAAGAGAATCTGAGGAGATGAAATAGTAAGATCTTGAGATATGAGCAAACTGTCATGTTTGAGGAATTTCAAGACACTGATGTGGGTGCAATGGAGTGAACAAAGGGAGAAGTAGTAGAAGGTAAAATAAGAGATATAATGTTTGACCAGATCCTGTAGAGTCTTTTAGCATTGTAAAGTATTCTTATGCTCCAAGTGAGATGGAAAGCTATTGGTAGATTTTTAATAGAGTATTAGCATTAGATTAGATTAGGTCTAATCTACTTTTAGTGGGGCCACAGTGCTATGGGTTTCAAAAATTGTAGAAGGAGAGACAAATCAGGAGACTGGTCACAAGGCTATTGCCTTTAGACAGCTGAGAGATGATGATGATTTTGGCTCAGGAGTTTGATAAAGAGTTTGTGAGAATTTGTTATTGGGATTTATTTTAAATGTATGGTTGAGTGTTTGAATGAGAGCTGTGAGGGAATAGCATGGAATAGCAGTAGGATGAGGGGGTAGCCATTACCTTAATCTAAACAGATTTATAAAGGAAAAAGAAGGATATCTTAAGTTAATGGACAAAAGTTAATCATTACTACAATTTGAATATTTGTCCTACAGAACTCAGGAATTTAGTTCCCAAAGTTTTATGTTACTGGTCCTAACAGAGTAGAAATTTAATTTAATTGTGATATGAGGCCTTCCAGCAGTGACTACACTGGATTGTGTTGTTAAACTGGAGACCCAATAATTGAATCTTAGTGGCTTTATTAGAGACAACATAGACATGGACCACAAGTGTGTTCCCCTTTTCTTACTGCTCAGTGACACTCTGCCAGCTAGAACACCACCATCACTTAAGAGGCTAAACCATGAGGCCTGTTTGATCTTGGACTATGTATCTCTTGAACCATGAACCAAAATAAAACCTCATTTCTTTATAAAGTTAGGCTACATCATACATTTTTATAGTAATGAAAAACTATTTAATATAGTCATCAGGTTTATTTTCTTCTTTCTTCTAAATATATTTCAGACTTGTCACTGCTACTCTTTTCATCAAATGTCTATTTTTCTTTTTCCTGGATTAATGCCATAGTCTACTAACTGAATTCCTGTTCCATTCTTGTCCCCCTCCTACTACTTCTCTTCCTATAAATGAATATGATCTTTTAAAAATGTAAATAGACTAAAATCTCTCAATTCATAAAGCTCTCTAAAATAGTTTCATTCACTCACTGCAGCTAAAATCTAAACCTCTGTAATCCCAAACCCATCTTCTACTCACTGAACTCCAGTTACGTTAGACTTTTTTCAGTTCCCCATGGAAAACTTTTCTTCCCTGCGGCACCCCTACTTCTCATTTCTCCTTACCTCACTCCCACCTCAACCATGGCATTTGCACAAGCTATTCCTTCTACCTAAAATATACACCACATACTTGTCACCTTGTCAGTCTTCACACCTAAGCTTTAGAAAGCCCTCCTCTCTGAATCACAGTTAAAACAAACTCCCTCTTTCCTTATTTCTGATAACTTGGTTATTTCTGACCATAATTTGTGATTATGTTGCTTTTCTTTGTCCATCTTTCCACTTGATCTTTTAATCTGTGAAAGCTGGACCAAATCTGTTTACTTCAGTAATTTATTCCAAGAATCTAATGCAGTGATTTAAGCATGGTAGGTACTCAATAAATACTTGATGAGTTAATGGGTTTATCAATTCTTTTTTCTCTTTATCAATATCTACCTTGGGCAGTTCCTTGTTCTCAGTTTTACACCCTCATCCCATATGGCTAACTGTGGAGTTCGTAGAGAAACACTGATAAATGCTTTGTAACTGGTCTCAGCAATAGAATCTCATTGAGTGGGTCTCTATTCTGCTCAAGTGGAGTAAAAATAGGCACTGCTTAGCAACCAGCATTTTTTACTGATCTCTCTCCTCTGAGAAAGGCAGAGCAACACTAGGGCTCAAATAGTGAAGGGATTTAGGAACTGGTAAGTATATTAAACAATTACGAATAGTGCTTTAAGAAAAGGCTCCACACAGTTGCTCAAGAAGAACAAGAACATGACATGCTAATAATGAAAAGACCCCCTTTTACAGGAAACCTTTGTATCAAATTAGACAAGACATTCAGGTCATAGCACAGAAGGATGGTTTAATTGCATACAGTTCTTCCCTATACCTCCTGTTTAGCTTGATTAATTGTCTTATTGTTACACTCACAAACTGTGGAAATAAAAGCAAACCAGAAATTGGGAGAGGGGGTTATTAGTTTGGAGCTTTGGTTTTATTTTTAATCCTAAACTGCCTACTGTTGAATTCAGATTAGTTTGTGTTACTACATCTTTGCACGAATGTGAGCAAGTCAGTTTTACTCAAGAGCCACTTTTCCTCACTTGTCAAGTAAAGTGATTCAATGACACCCCACTCACCCAAACCTCATTTATATTTAAAAATAGCCACCTACTCAGGCTCTCTAGGTAAATGCTAAAGACTGGTGGCCCAGAAGGTCATAGACTCAGCATGTGTCTATGACTCTACCCCTACACCATCTGGCAGCTGATCCCCTGTAGGTCACTTGCACTGCAGAGGGTACTGATGAGATTTGAACACCTTCTGAATTCATCCTTTCTTGGGCACTCTATCTACCCAAGAATACCATATAGAGTTTCTGTATATATACAGTTACTCTTTTACTACAGTTATATATATATATATGTAATATGTGTGTGTGTGTGTGTGTGTATCCAAACTCCCCTAGTTAACATTTGAAGTGGCTTCCACCTCCTGATTGGACCCAGACTAGTATAATCAGTGGAATTAAATTTATGGCACAGAATACTTATCAGAAGAAAGGCGAATCTCATAATCAAGAAGAAAGTAATACCTTAGAGGATAATACACATTGGAGGAGATAAGTTTTCAATAAACATTAATCTCTGGCTTGTTCTAATTGACTTAATGAAGCCAGGAGGGAAAACTGATAAAGACACTTCTAGCAAACAACCCTAAGGAGGAATTGAAGAGCATTTCAAGTTCTTTGAAAAGTACATATTTAATTTGGCTCCCAAATTCTGTTCATTCTTCCCCTACTTTGCATATTGACTGTATTTTAAAAATTAGAAGGTTAGGAAATATGAATTCAATTGAGAATGAGATTGATCTCTCAAAAAAAAAATTTGTTTGGACACCAGTACACTTTAGGAGTTGGAAAGAAGTCACTAGCGGGATGGAAAAGGAATCTATTTTGTACATATTTTGTTTCGGTATTTTTGCTAGTGAGTAAACACAAAGGAAGAAGATTCCTTAAGTTTTCAAATAATAGATGCTGGGGGGAAATGAAAAATGTACAGCTACAAAATAAAGAAACACACAGATCTATAAGGGTTGGTGCTAATACGCATCGTTTAACATAGCTAAATGAAAGTTGAATTTTTAGTAGACTTACACACCAAGATAAGCACTAAATGGAAGTTGAATTTTGAGTAGATTTATATTTCCACAGACAAGTTCCTAAAATTTTACAACTCTCCCCAAAGGAGAAAAGGTTTACAATTTTCTCAACCAGAAATTATGGGTATTGCCTATGTCTGCTGATTTCTCTTGGTGAAAGTGGAACCATTAATGAATTTTCAGAAACTTTCGTAAATATAGAGGATGTTCTTTCTCCATCTTTCTTTCCCTTAACAATAACTAAGAATCAGATGGATTGTGCTTACACAAAACCATAAATCTTAGAAATTCATGTTGAACAAAAAAGTCAGATGAATAAGAAATAAATCAAGCTGATATTAGCTACAAAACAACTCCTTAGATGATTCAATTTTTCAGTTTCCAAATACTCATATATGTGTCTTACACAACATTTAAACATAGCTACATTTAAAGGTGGGTTTATGGAAGTTACAAGTAGATATAATCAACCCATAACTAAAATTGAGTAGCATATATGTGTGACTTTAATAAAATCATCTTAGAACATAGTGTAAAAATAAAATATAATAATAAAAAATTTAACAATTATTTAGAGTATTCTATTTGCCATATGCTGTGGTAAGCACTTTCCTTGTCTTAGAGATTAAATAATTTACTTAGATCCATACAGCTGGAAAATTGGAGGTGTTGTATTTGAGTCCTGCTGTGTCTAACCCCAGAGGCATTTTCCTTCACTGCCACAGTTGAAAGGAGTCTGGAGAATATGTATTTCTAAGTTCTTTCTGTGGAAATAGAAGTGACTTGTGTAAAGTGGACTTGCAGAATCAGAACTCAGACCTATGACTCTCCGTTACATGTTTTGCATCACAAATGTTTTATAAAGGATAATACATTCTCCCTTGTGCTGTGCGTTTCTGAAACTGTGGGGATAATGAGGATGAGGGGAGTGGCAATAGTTGAATTAATTTAAAGCAGAATTTATGGAGTTTGTAATATCCAGGTATGAATTATCAGTTTAATAGATATTTACCTGTGCTTACTATAGGACAGTTACATGCTGGGTGCTATAGCAGAATAACAAATCAATCATGCTTAATTTTTTCTTCAAAAGAAATGTGTAAGTCTACAGACTAACTTAATTTATAACAGTCCTGTTTAAGTCCATCAAAGATTTGTTTAAAAAGAGTAATGTCTTATGCATCCTCCTTAGATCTTAGGTTCCATGGTACAAAGACTAAGAGCTCAATCTTTGGGTTTGTGCTCCCTGGTGAGTATGAATCTCAGACATGTTCATTTGTTGATCGATCCTAGGCAGGTTGCTAATTTACCTGAGTTTCAGCTAACTTATATGAAATAGACATGAAAAAATAAAAATACCTGTGTTATAGGGTAGAATTAGATTAGTACAGGAAGGAAGGAAGAGAATAGAGGACGGAAGGAGAGAAGAATGAAAAGTGCTACCAGATATAGAGGAAATAGCAATTAATTCCATTAAGTGAAGCAATTCTTCGCTCCTGGGAAGTTACAGATCACAGCTGAGCTACACTTTAAAGACTTCATAGAGTTTCAACATGTAGAGTAGGATAATTTATTCAACCTCAAACTCAGTCATATTCTAAAAATTATAAGAAATTGATAGGCTGGCACCACGGCTCAATAGGCTAATCCTCTACCTGCGGCGCCAGCACCCAGGGTTCTAGTCCCGGTCGGGGTGCCAGATTCTGTCCCGGTTGCCCCTCTTCCAGGCCAGCTCTCTGCTGTGGCCCGGGAGGGCAGTAGAGGATGGCCCAAGTACTTGGGCCCTGCACCCGCATGGGAGACCAGGAGAAGCACCTGGCTCCTGGCTTCGGATCAGCGCAGTGCGCTGGCCGCAGCGCGCTGGCCGTGGCGGCCATTGGAGGGTGAACCAACGGCAAAGGAAGACCTTTCTCTCTGTCTCTCTCTCTCTCTCTCACTGTCCACTCTGCCTGTCAAATAAATAAATAAATAAATCCTGAGGCTCTGAGATTAAAAACAAAAACAAAACAAAAAAAAAAGAAATTGATAAAAAATAAGATCTAATTTAAAATGTCCCTTTCCACACAGGCATTTGGCCTGGAGGTTAAAACGCCACTTGGGACAATTAGATTGTTAGGGTCAAGACAAGCTCTTCTTTGTTGAGGTTGATTTTTTCTGAGAGGAGGAGTGTGGTGGGGGCAAGAGACACGGAGTCACCACACAGACCCTGGGAGTCGGGTGAAAGCGGGCCAGAGGCCAGCAGCCCGTAGACTCGTTTATTTCAGTTAGTTCAGCAGCTTAAATAGCCAAGGCATGCAATCCAGTCAAGGGGCAGTTTATGCCCTAACCAATCACATACTGTTGCCAGGCAGTATCCAAAGCCATCCAATCACAGCCTGTTGCCAGGCAGGCTCTGTTGCCAAGTGGGTTTTGAAGCGATTCCTGAGTATCTGACGCTCGCTTGCCAGCTGCCATCTTGGCATGGCCTTCTCGTTCCACCACACTTCTCCAATTCCAGCTTCTTAATAAAGCTCACTCTGGGAGGTAGCAGGTTATGGCTCAAGTTTCTGTGTCCCAGTCACCTTCATGGAAGTCAAGGACTGAACTCCTGGTTACTGGCTTCATGTTGGCCTAACTCTGCCTAGATGCTCTGGATATTTGAGAAGTGAGCCACTAAATGGCAAATCTCTGTCTCTCTGCTTCTACTGCTCACATAAATAAGTTAAAAATGAATTAATGAATGAATGAATAAATAAATAAATAAATAAATAAATAATTCCTTGCTTTCCTCTAGTGTCACCATCCTAGATGGATAAACAAGACCTTGTACCCTATAATCCAGGACAGAGGTCACCATCTCGAAGCCTATGGGCCAAATGTTGACTGATCCATGAACTTTTTATAAATTTGTGATTATTTGCTAACATTTAAAGCTTAACAATTTTTAAAAAGATTTTATTTGTTATTTATTTGAGAGGTAGAGTTACAGACAGTGAGAGAGAGAAGCAGACAGAAAGGTTTTTCATCCACTGGTTCACTCCCCAAATACTCACAACAGCCAGAGCTAGGCCCATCCAAGACCAGGAGCCAGGAGTTTCTTCTGGGTCTCCAATATGGGTGCAGGGGCCCAAGGTATTGGGCCATCTTCCACTGCTTTCCCAGGCCATAGCAGAGAGCTGGATCGGAAGAGGAACAGCCGGGACACAAACTGGCACTCATATGGGATGCCAGCACCACAGGTGGAGGATTAACCTGTGCCACAGCACTGGCCCCCCAAATTGAGAATTTTTGCATAAGAGAAAGAATTTCCTGTATCTTCATCCCAGGTAGACATGAACAATTAAAGCCCAAACACTATTTTTTAAGGCTTCTGGACTTCATAAGCCCTCAAGATTTCTGCATGACACAGGAGGGAGGAGGACCACCTCTCCTGCCTTCTGGAAACAGCGACCGAAATAAAATTCCCTGTCTTTCCTTGTGGACAGAGACAAATCCAGATAGATATATTTGAACTATAATTACAAACAAATATATTTTTGGCATATAAACAAAAACATAATCCTTTCATGAATACAAATACATTACATACAAGGCAACAACTCTGGAGTGCTCAGGGAAGGAAGGGATATGAAGGAACAGCTACTTGGGGTGGGGAAGGTGGCAATGAAGTGAGGAATACAGTGGGGAGGGAAAATGAAAGAGTGATTGTGGTCACGTCATGGAAGATCTTGACACCCAAATTAAGGACTGTCTGTTAAGGTATTTTGTCTTCCTTATTCCCTTTTGAAAAAGAAAAGTAAAAATTCTGAAAACTTGTAACAATATAAACAAAGAGTAAAATTTTAAAAAATCAACCATTATTTCAATCACTTATTTTTCTGTCCATATTCCTCTTACATTCATATTCATTTTTTTTTTTTTTTGACAGGCAGAGTGGACACAGAGAGAGAGACAGAGAAAGGTCTTCCTTTTCCGTTGGTTCACCCTCCAATGGCCACTGCGGCCGGCGCACCATGCTGATCCGAAGCCAGGAGCCAGGTGCTTCTCCTGGTCTCCCATGGGGTGCAGAGCCCAAGCACTTGGGCCATCCTCCACTGCACTCCCGGGCCACAGCAGAGAGCTAGACAGGAAGAGGAGCGACTGGGACAGAATCCGGTGCCCCAACCGGGACTAGAACTTGGGGTGCTGGCACCGCAGGCGGAAGATTAGCTTATTGAGCCGCAGCGCCGGCCACATTCTTATTCATTATTTATGACAGTCTCTAAATATTTTCTATATATATCTGTAAGAAGGGGTGTAATATGAATAAATCATGTTTTCCTATAACCACCTCTCAGTTATTTGGGCCAATTGTGTTTTAGTGCTTGGCTTTACCCATTGCATATATAGATTATATTATATTACATAAATATACATATCCCACAACAACCTTGGATGTTGCATAAATTGTATATGTTCCAGATCTATGTGAGGGCTTTACAACCAAACCATAGCACAAACACCAAATGAAGTTGACTTCAGTTTCTTGTGAATTCTATGTCCATACTTGTTACACAATTCCACAATCACCACTGAAGTGTGTCTTGATTTCCTGGAACCTCTGCACAAAAAATTGTTTTACTCCTTAGGATGGATCAACTGAAGAAAGGTTTACTTGGAACTAGTTGCATCTATGAGGCAGGTGTTGGATAGTAAAGTTTGGGAGTGACGAGCATGCAGTTGCAAGCCCTATATCCTAGGAGAGGCAATGGACCATGAATGAGAGATGCTCTGGAATTCCCGATGGCATCCAGAAGACAATTGTATTGTGGTTCCCAGGATACTAAGCAACTACAGTCTATGTAAAAAGAATCTATGACAAGTAAGGGAAATTCTATATCTACATTCTGCTGGGTATGTTAGGAAGGCGGGGATCCAGGGACTCTAAGGAGTCCAGGAAAAATTTAGAGTATTATAAGCAGCAGTTCATCTCAAACTTTCAAGTACACAGGAATCACCTGGGGTCTTTCTAAAATGTAAATTCTTGTTGAGTAGGTCTGGGCTAAGATCTGGGATTCTGCATATCCAAAACATTCTAAGATATTGCAGATACCTGTGGTCGTCTGCTGAGAAGCAAAGTTTTAAAGTAAAAGCAGCAGCTCAAGTTCCGTTGCCTGCCAGCAGTCCTAGAGAGGATCCATCCTGAAAACTCTGAGCTAGCAAGTGGGATCAGCAACCGTGTGCTATACAGTAGGAGTCTGAGTCAGCACAATAAATGTTAGACGGAGCCACCTCCCCAGGACTGTTTGATGATAGTTGTGATGGATAAAACTCCCAATTCATAACCAGCAAGAACTCCTCAGGGACCCACAAGCCATGCAGGCCCATAATTTCAGAGATAAATGATTTTTAAATAGGCTTTAAAGTATTTGTAGAAAAAACAGAAGTCCATCATTTTAGATCCTACCTAAGTCATTGGGAAATAGCTACTATTTTTTTAATTGTTTTAAAACTAGCAGTAAATTTTGGAACATGGTTCAGCTTCTGTTGCTTGCCCAAGAGAGCTGAAAATAGGATTCACTGGCAAAGAATGTCATCTGCTGTGCTAGAGATTAAAACAAAAGCCAGATGGGCCCCAAAGACAGAAGAGACAGGGCAGATGGGAAATGCCCACCATGAGCTATATAAAATACAGGGTGAGAAACTTGCTTGGATTTTACCCTTTTGAACCATGAGAATACTAGGGAAGTATTCACCTTAAGATTAGGGAAGTATTCACTTTAAGATTAGACTGGCAGCTGTCTAAGAAGTCCCAGTGACAACAGAGACTGCTAGAAAGTTTTCAAATAGCTCAACCATTAAGAAACTCTGGAACCTGAAAAATAGGCTTACAGAATTTTCCCTTTAAAGCAATATAGTCACAGTACCAAGGATGCTATCTAAAAAAATTATGGGTTATAATAATAATCACAAAGTCAATCCATAAAAGATTAGCCCCAAAAGAACTGACCATGGTGATTCAGAGTCCCATCCTCAGTATTCTCATCACTGGCTCATTTCATAAACGTGTAAAAGTGATCCCAGAAAGGTTAGCATTTTGACCAAGAAACAATGCTAGAAGTTTACAAGGTAGGAAGGGTCAGAGATGTCGAGCTGGTAAAGTGCTGTGGGGAATTTAATTTCACAAATAACAGGATTATTGTTCTATCCTAAATAGAGTGAAATTGCTCTCATACTCCCTGCACACCCACGTTCATGCCTGTCTTATGTAGCTTCTATAGATCGGGTGTAGACGGAGGCAATGAGTCTGCGGTGGCATCTGTGCTGCTAGGATGCCCTGGTATCCTCCAAATCTTATCTCCAGCCCTATGCTATGTCTTTTCTTTAGAAAAATCTACAGTAGAAGAGGACTGTTTGCTCTCATCCCTCTCCCTAGTACCACTCCTCCCCCTACACACACAAAAACACACATTTCTCCCTTGAGTCAGTTTGTCGAACCTTTTGTTATTTATCCTTTAGCATTACAAATAAGTCTGGTCTTGCCAACATTAACCACGTTGCAGTATTATTTATATAGCAGCAATTGCTTCCTACATCTGTGATTATAACCTAGGGGAAAAGACTAGATCATCGGCTGGTCTTTCAAGTGTTTCCTTTTTGCTTAAGTCATTAATGTTCCAACATTCAGTGCAGGTTTTCTGTTATAGCTTTTAGCCGCTAAACTAATGTTACATTAAAGTGATAAATGATGCTATAAAAACGAGGAGCCCCAGCTGAAGGATTAACGTGAGGAACCCTTTAAAAAGGATTTAGATTGTGTGTTCTCAGTGTATTTGTTATGGGATTCCTTGAGCATTTTAGTGATATACCAGTTTTAAACCCCTGCATCCTGCTGTCCTCTGTTTAAACAATGTCAGATCATCTCTGGCTACATCAGATAAATCTTCTCATTAAATGAAGCTCTTTTGGTCCTGTCCAGATAGAAGCACATGGTAGGCAAATGATTAAACAACTCCTCTGAACTAGTTACTATTGAATCAGTCCATTGCCTTCCCCTTCCTGATCCCTTCTGTTTCCTTCACAAGAACCACTCTGTGTTTTCAGACCAAATGAGTGAAGCCCAGCTCTGTTATCCTACCATACAAAAGGTCTGGCAGGGGACAAAATCTTCATTACTATAAGCTGAGCAACTAAGACTTCTCCCTAAAACAGGAACATTTTGTGTTGTCATTCATATGATATATTCCAGATCAGTTAGGGAAAAGAACACTCAAACGTTTTCAATTCTCACCATAGGTGTATTTATTTTATCTTACTCTTCACATTTGTGGTAAGATTTTAAACTAAATCCTTTCTCAATCAGTTCCCAAGTACCAGTTCTTACAGTCATTGCATCATAAGACTTATGTGTTAATATTTGCTATGAAGATAATTACATTTCCATTAACTAGAATACTGGCATTAAATATTCCTTCATGTCACCTTTAGTGAGTAGATTTTTTCCTACCAAGCCTTTAATCTAATGTCACTGTCCTATCTTCTTTTACTAATATTCTCAAGACTTATGATAAAGGATGATGTAAGTACCAAAGACTTCATAACAAAGAGAAGCAGCTCTAATTATTCTGCAATGCTATCAAGAAATCAATTTGGTTTTTAGGAGTGCACTTCCTTTTCAAGTTAAGGAAGTCAGCAGTCTGTGTAGATTGGCCATTACATAGACCCTTCAGAAGTACATGCAGAGCTCAGTAATTCAGCCTCTTGTTTGTCTCACTGATGATACAGGGGGTGCAAAGGGAAGTGGAAAATCTAAGGAAGTACGTGGCTAAAGCAATCCAAAGATGCTCTGGGGAATGCCTCATTGTCACATTTCATCAGTGAAGTCCTAATTGAAGAACTAAAAGTCTTCTAAAACTATTAAGTTGTTTTACTTCTCTTGTTCTGTTTCTCTCAAAGAATTGATTTTTAACTGGATAGATTATGTGTCTCTGGGTACATTCAGAGACACAAAGAAGTGGTTTGAGTCCTGAACATCAAAACCCAAAAGGAAATCATAACTCAAATATCACTTCTGATATGGCTGATTAGTATAATCAGTTTTCTGTGTTAAAGACCTCAACTTATGGAGATTTTTTATTTTATTTTATTTTTTTGACAGGCAGAGTGGACAGTGAGAGAGAGAGAGACAGAGAGAAAGGTCTTCCTTTTGCCGTTGGTTCACCCGCCAATGGCCACCGCGGCCGGCGTGCTGCGGCTGGCGCACCGCACTGATCCGAAGCCAGGAGCCAGGTGCTTCTCCTGGTCTCCCATGGGGTGCAGGGCCCAAACACTTGGGCCATCCTCCACTGCCCTCCTGGGCCACAGCAGAGAGCTGGCCTGGAAGAGGGGCAACAGGGACAGAATCCCGTGCCCCAACCAGGACTAGAATCCGGTGTGCCAGTGCCGCAAGGCGGAGGATTAGCCTGTTGAGCCACGGAGGAGTCACTGTGTACTTACATCTCATGTGGGATCTGTCCTTAATGTGTTGTCTAATGTGAAGTGATGCTATAAATAGTACTAAAACAGTATTTTTACACTTTGTGTTTCTGTGTGGGTGCAAACTGATGAAATCTTTACTTAATATATACTGAATTGATCTTCTGTATATAAAGATAATTGAAAATAAAAAAAACCTGGTGTTAAATTGGAAATTGCATAGAAAATTAATTAATTTTTAAAAAATATCATGTAGGATCTCTGTCTTTAACGTGCTGTACACTGTGATTTAATGCTATAACTAGTACTCCAACAGTATTTTTTCACTTTGTGTTGCTATGTGGGGGCAAACTGTTGAAATCTTTACTTAATATATACTAAACTGATCTTCTGTATATAAAGAGAATTGAAAATGAATCTTGATGTGAATGGAAGGGGAGAGGGAGCGGGAAAGGGGAGGGTTGCGGGTGGGAGGGAAGTTATGGGGGGTGGGGGAAGCCATTATATTCCATAAGCTGTACTTTGGAAATTTATATTCATTAAATAAAAGTTTAAAAAAAAATCTCAACTTAAACACATATTTAATAAGTAGGAATACTGGGGCTGGAGCTGTGGCACAGCAGGTTAAAGCCTTGGCCTAAAGCGCCGGCATCCCACATAGGCTCTGGTTCTAGTCCTGGCTGCTCCTCTTCCGATCCAGCTCATTGCTATGGCCTGGGAAACAATGGAAGATAGCCCAAGTTCTTAGGCTCCTGCACCGATATGGGAGGCCAGGAGAAAGCTCCTGGCTGTGGATCGGCGCAGCTCCAGCCATTGCAGCCATCTGGGGAGCGAACCAGTGGGAAGACCTCTCGCTCTGTCTTTCCCTCTCTCTGTAACTCTGTCTTTCAAATAAATAAAATAAATCTCTAAAAAAATAAGTAGGAATACTACAGAAATACTGCAATCTGAACTTTGTTATATCCAGACCACTATATTCTCTACTAAAAAAAAATTAGAGAGCGAGAGAGATAGAGCAGCAGGAGTAGGGAGGGAATTGAGCCCCCAACTGCTGGTTTACTCCCCAAAACACCTGCATGGTCAGAGCTGGGCCAGATCAGAGCTAGAAGCCAGAATCTCAATGTGGACCTCTCACTATTTTCAACTCTGTTAGTCATCAATCACCAAGACCATATTTATTTCTATATAAAACCAGAAAGATATCTACACCAAATAGAGCTTCATTACACAATTACTTGTGACTATTTTTACCTTCTTTTAAAATGTTTTTATAATCATTTCTCTCCTTTGCCATTCTCTACCTTAAAAGATTGTCTAGAGCCCCTTAATTATATGGATGACTTCTCAATATCAAGATGTAGCCTTTCATAGTAACAGTGCTCATTCTGGCTAAACCTATAGCCTTTCAGGAATTTTCTTAGCAATCTGTTGAGCTACCTTTGGTCATACTACTGGATCCGAGGGTCAGATGTGCTAATTCTTACATCTATGTATGAAACTACTTTTAATTGTCTTGAAATAGACAACATACAAATAGAAAATAATGGGAGATGGCAAGAGAAACATAAAGGAAAAAGTGAGATTATAGTTATAAAACATAATAGAGGAGTCTGATTAATGATTGTTTGTTGTATAATAGACACTTCCCCCATAAGTATTTACCTTCAACCTAAAATATTCTGACAGTTTATTCTTGTTCTCTCTCCTTTTATGCCTCTGTTTCACAAAATTAGATATTATTATGGGGATTTCCTAGTAAAAATCATCTATATCATTTTTCTCTGATTAAGAATCCTCAGGTGAACCTATGGAAATGGTAGACTCCTGGTTGCATCTCTAAGCTAGTGAGTGAAAATCTCTGCTTCTGAATTATAATAATCCTTGTGGTAACTCTTGTATATGTATTTATACAGTGCATTCTAAATTACCCAGTTTCCCCTGAGAGATACACTAACAAAAATGGCACCTAATTTTGCAGTAGCTTAATTAGTTCCTGAACTAGCCATGTTCTTTGTCTTTAAGAATCAGAAACTCTCAAGTTCAGTTATGACAAAAAGAAAGTTTATAAGAAGAACACATCAAGGACTGAGATAGCTCTATAGAGAAACCATTCTCTTAGGAAATTCATGGTTTATCTTTAAGGCACTTCTTTCTGCTAACAATTTCATCTGTCACTGCCTTGATTCTATCTTAAAGTATTTGTGTGTGTGTGTGTATCCTCTTTCTAGCTTTGCCTTGAGATTCTAAGTTCAAATAATCAAGGCAGGGAGTGTGTTTGGTCTCATATAAGCCAACATACAGGTTTTCAGCTAACGTGTGGAGTCGCAGACCTTTATTCCAGTATGGAGTACTTGGAGACACAGACACATAGTAGGAATCATGAATTTTAAGAGAAATCCATGAGCAATGTATGGATATATAGATAGCCTCAAAGAAGAGACTGTATAGGATATGAACTGCATCAGTTAGCCAAGTGCATACTGTATCTTGCACCCTAAATACATGCAGCAAGTATCCTTGTCTTTCCTGAAAAATATGCTACGCTTTACCGTATTTCTGCCTTTATGCGTGTTTCTTTTAATCTGAAGTGGCCTACTTTCCCAACCTACATCTGAAGTCTTATTATTCTTTAAAGATCTTTCTCGCTTTAATTTCATGAAGTTTTCCTAAACAATGTGAATAAAATTAAACGCTCTGTGACCTATTTTTTCCAATACCCCTTTGGAAATGCCTTAATTTATTTGTTGTTTATTTTTCTTAATTTATTTTTGTCAGTGGAACTTGTGGAGTTATTCCCTGTTATTTTTTTTGAAATGTTGATTCATTAGATTTATTAACATATTCTTTTTTTAACTTTTATTTAATGAACATAAATTTCCAGTGTACAGCTTATGGATTACAATGGCTTCCCCCTCCCATAACTTCCCTCCCACCCGTAACCCTCCCCTCTCCTGCTCCCTCTAACCTTCCATTTGCATCGTTTGAGGAGCAAGTGCACAGTGGCTCCTGTTGTTGACCCAACAAATTGACACTCTAGTTTATGGCGCCAGTAACCATCCTAGGCTATCATCATGAGTTGCCAAGGCTATGGAAGCCTTCCAAGTTTGCCGACACTGATCATATTTAGACAAAGTCATAAAAGACAGAGCGAGGATAGTAACCAATGATCCTAAGAGTGGCATTTACAAGGTTTGAACAATTATACAGCATTAAGTGGGGAAGAGGACCATCAGTACACACAGGTTGGGAGTAGAGCCATTGGTGGTAGAGTAGAGGTTATGATTACAAAGGAATGAGGCCCAAGTGCACTAGACAGGGCCTAGAACAAAGGACAGAGTCATTATTAGAGGAGCTAAGAAAGGTGCTGTCTAAGCTACAATTAAGTTTTCTGATTGAGAGGCAAATAGAACCTGATAGAAGGGGCTTGATAATAATCTGTTGGGCTTTAGGCCTTGTAAATTCAGAGGCCCAGGCCTATCTATCTCTTCACATGGGGTATATCCTAAGGGAGGTGTGAACCTCCTAGGAGAAGGCACTCTGTTGACTTTCATTACTTGGCTGGCCTGGGAGGAGAGCTGGCCAGGTAAAGGCAGGTGGCATCTCTAACAAGAAATTTACAGTTCTGCCTGCAATGTTGCTGACCCTACTTGACCATCCCCTCAGCTGCAGTGGTCACTTTGGAAGTTGGGCTGAGTGAAGGGCTTTTCAGCTTAGAGCCAATAAGATCTGTGGCTCTGACCTGGGCATCCTTCGACTCCAGGGCAGGTCCCTTGCCAGTGATCCAACTCTTGGCAGAGCTGCCAGGGCTCTTCACAAGCTGACGTCTGCTGAAGCCCAGGCTTACCACATTGAAAGCCACTGCAGTGGACTGGCCTGTTGGGTCTCCTTGAGGGCAGATCACTGTACAGATCAGCCATTAATAGGCCTGCCACCCATTGCTTCTGATGCCGAGCTTTCTTTTCCTCCTGGTTTGTGTTCAAGCAGACCAGAGGATGCAAGTCAAGGGAGTGCCCAAGTCCCATCTCTAATCTTCGGTGGCCTGAACTACAAGTCTATAGTCACAGGCATGTTCTGTAGTAGTTTTTCTAAGGTAGACAATGCTCATGAGGAAAATTATATTCTCACTTTAAAACTTTCTTTCCCTTTGGTCTGAAAGGGAGGTTTTTTCTACTTACTGTATACTTCACTGATGGCGAAGTGAATCTAGCTATGAGATTATTATTTAAGTTCTTATTTTGGCTATGCTATTACAGAAAAATGTTAGCCATCTCTTTTATAAGGTCTAAAGATTAAATTGTGTGTCCTACAGATTCCTTCATAATAGAATTAGCTTCCTACCTTGAAGAGAATAGAGAAATGAAAGAACAAGTTGGGCTTAGAATAGAGAAATGAGGGAGCAAGTCCTAGATCACTTGCTGACAATAGCAATATTACATGAATACTTAGCAACCCATTTCAACCATTAGATAACAACTTAAGAAAACATTTACCAGAAGGTCCAATGCCTTCTATAAATTTTAAGAATCATGTATTTGAAAACACCTCTTAAATATCTAACATGGTGTAGTTTGTTTAGCCAGTAAACTTAAGCACAACCATATAAAATGTTTTCAGTTTCTTTCTACCAACACGTTTAAAACATATGATACACAGATTTAGGTCACACAAATTAAAATGTATCTTTGATTGATTTTAGCAGCTTAAATTTATGGACAATCTTAGCTATAAGCCATTTAAAATAAAACTCTTAATAAAATTTCCCCATGTGGACATACAATATGTACACACATATAACATAGCATAATAGACCAATATAGCAATTTTAGTAGTAGCTTTTACAATCTTTAACTCTTTTTGTAGATTGCCAATTGATTTGAGTTGCTTTTTGTTTTTAGTAACCTCAGTTAATCATACTTTCTCTCAGTTGGTACTGTTAATACATTATTGGCTTCATCTGTTTACAGAGCCATCCCAAAGTACTGAATACAATAAAAGTGGCTGGAAAAAGTCCATAGGAACCTATAGAAGGACAGCTAAACACAGAACCAACAACGCTTTAATTTTATGAGCAGCACATCATATATAACTGTGGATGACAAAAGACTTTAAGTCGCCATGTTTACAATTATAAAATCATCAACCAACAAGAGGCACTTGTTTTCTTCACAGTATTTTTGAAAGCACCTGTAGGATTTTACAAGTATTTAACCCTTTAGGCCTCTGGGTCTTTCTCATTAAGATAACTATCATGTCTAGTAACACAAGATCATTAGACTTTTTAATTCTCAAACATTTGTACTAATAGCATTTTCCATTATAGAAACTTAAAGTCTGGTACCACATCACATCTTGACATTCCTTCTAATATAATCCAAATAGACTGATTAGTTGGTGACTCTATAAGATGGGAGACATAGGTCCTTTGATTTTTTTCAGTTGGGCCCAAACTGGTCAAACCAAAGTCCAGGATTTACTGGAAATTTTAGAGACCAGATTGTTTGAAACTTTGATTTTTTGAATGCCTGTCAAGAATGCCAAGAAGGCTCAAAAAACAAAATATTTGGTTGAAATAAGATTCCTTAAAATCATGACATAACATAGACCAAATTTGATCATTGTTACAAGGTGATTATTCAAATCTTTGAAAATAAGCACATATTTAAATAACCCATAGCTCTTAATAAAAATTCAGCTGTTTTTGAACAATTAGAATTTAACAGACATCAAGAGAACATAATAGATTACTTTAACACATTGCTTTAACAGAGCATCAGAGTTTAATTCTATGTCAAAGAGAAATTGAGCTTCCTGTGATCTTTTGCTGTGAGGTTTCCTTCCTTTACCTTCTTTCCTATTGGTGACCATGTTTCTGTGTTTCTGTGTGTAACACATCTTTAAGCATCTTTTGCAGTGCAGGATGAGTGGCAACAAATACTTTCAGTTTCTGTTTGCTATGAAAAGTCTTAATTTCGCCTTCATTCACAAATGAGAGCTTTGCAGGATATAGTATTCTGGGCTGGCAGTTTTTCTCTCTTAGTACCTGGGCTATGTCTCGCCATTCCCTTCTAGCTTGTAGGGTTTCTGATGAGAAGTCTGCTGTGAGTCTAATTGGAGATCCTCTGAGAGTAATCTGACGTTTCTCTCTTGCACATTTTAGGATCTTTTCTTTATGTTTCACTGTGGTGAGTTTGATTACAACATGTCGTGGTGAGGATCTCTTTTGGTCATGTTTATTAGGGGTTCTATAAGCTTCCTGTACTAAGATGCCTCTGTCCTTCTCCAAACCTGGGAAATTTTCTGCTAGTATCTCACTGAAAATGCCTTCTAATTCTTTCTCCCTCTCCATGCCTTCAGGAACTCCTAGAAGCCAAATGTTGGGTTTTTTAATAGTATCCTGTAGATTCCCGACAATATTTTTTAGATTTCTAATTTCTTCTTCTTTTCTTTGGTTTGCCTGTTTCCTTTCCTGTTCTCTGTCTTATAAGTCTGATATTCTCTCTTCTGCTTCTCCCATTCTGTTTTTAAGGCTGTCTAATGTGTTTGTCATTTGATCTATTGAATTCTTCATTTCATTATGATTTCTTGTCACTATCACAGTTTCTTGTTCCACTAGTTGTTTCATTTCATTTTGATTCCTCCTTAATATTTCATTTTCACGAGAGAGATTTTCTATCTTGTCCATTAAGGATTTCTGTAGTTCAAGAATTTGTTTTTGAGAACTTCTGAATGTTCTTATCAATTTTTTGAGATCTGCTTCTTGCATTTCTTCGATCTCATCATCTTCATAATCTTGAATTGGGGTGTCTTTTTCATTTAGGGGCTTCATAGTGTCTTCCTTTTTCTTATTAGCTTGGTTTTTGCGTTTGTTGTTTGGCATGTTGGAGATATTTGGTTTCTTCACTGTGGTGTTTTTTCTTGTTACACTATGGCTTTATATTAAGTGGACTGTCTGCTTTCAGTGGAGCTTTAGAGGCTTGAGATGGGTGTGGGCTGAGAGCTGTGTTTGGTTCCTCAGGGTTGAGGGTATGTCAAAGATGACACTCCCAGGTTAGGTGTGGTAAATCTCTCTTTCTTTTTTTGATTCAAAAGGGAAGTAATTCCGCACAGCTGAATGTAATTGGAGGTAGTTAACAGGCAAATGATATACCCACAGGAGCCAGAGATCGGAAGCTCTTTCCCAAGGACCACACAGGGAATCTGTACTGCCCTCAGTGTGGGCTCCAATTCTCCTGCAGTCTCTCACTGGGTTGCCAAGTTAGATCCTAATCTCCTGTTATTTCACCCCTAGCCCCAGAGTCAGGTGTTTCTGCTAGGCTCAGGGCCGGTGCAGACCTGAAGTCGCCCTGCTTTTGACGTATGTCCAAAATGGCGCCTGCTCTGTCTTGCTCGCCTTTGAGAGGTGAGCGGAGAGAGAGAAACTCGTGTCCGTTTCGGTCACTTTTTTTATTTTTTTGCTCTCTCTCTTCTAGTTAGCCTGGTGAATTTTTCCCCACGGAGTTTCAAGCCTCGTTCCCTCTAGCCTCCTCTTTCTGCTTGCCCGCTGGTGTCTCGGGCTATTGAGGTTCGGCTCACCTCGCGTTCCAGCGCTGGTGTGTTGAGTCTGCCGCTGGTGTCCCGAACTTGGGCTCCCACGCTCTCCACGCAGGTACACTGTGAATCACTAGTTCTGGAAGAGTTTCCTCTGCTGTTTCATCCCCTGCTCTTCCTTGACCCTGCAGTATCTCCACTTATATTAAACTGTCTCTCCCCCGGACTAATAGTGTGCTCCCTGCCTATTCCGCCATCTTGCCGCTCTCTCTCTCCCTGTTATTAAAGTACTTGCATAACAGAATCACTGAAAGTAGAGAACGTTGTTGAATTTATCTCATGTTTTCTCTACAGAATTAAGCATAGTGTCTCTAAGCATTAAGCACAAAAACAATGTTTTTGAATTTTATTTCATGATGTGGATAATAAAAAATTGCAAAATTCGGGGTTGGTGTTGTGGCATAGCAGGTTAAACTATTACCTACAGAGCTGACATCTCATATAGGCTCTAGTTCAAATCCTGGTTGCTCCACTTCCTATCCAGCTCCCTGACAATGCATTTGGGAAAGCAGCAGAAGATGGCCCAAGTGCTTTTGTCTTTGCCACCAAGTGGGAGATCCAACAGAAGCTCCTGGCTCCTGGCCCTCGACCTGGCCCAGCCCCAGCCATTGAGGCCACTTTGGGAATGAAGCAGTGGATGAAAGATCTGTCTCTGTCTCTCTCTATAACATTAACTTTCATATAAATAAAATAAATCTTTTTTAAAAAAATTACAAGGTTCATATCAATATTTTAGACTCTGGATGTAATATAGAGTAGTATTACATTCAATTTATGTGTTAATATGTTTAATATTGTTATATGAATAGAAAGACTATAAGAGCAATACCTATGGCATGTGTTCCATGTTAAAAAAATACATATTTCGGCTGGCGCCATGGCTTAACAGGATAATCCTCCACCTTGCTGCGCCGGCACACCGGATTCTAGTCCCAGTCGGGGCACCAGATTCTATCCCGGTTGCCCCTCTTCCAGGCCAGCTCTCTGCTATGGCCCGGGAAGGCAGTGGAGGATGGCCCAAGTCCTTGGGCCCTGCACCCGCATGGGAGACCAGGAGAAGCACCTGGCTCCTGGTTCAGATCAGCGAGATGCGCTGGCCGTGGCGGCCATTGGAGGGTGAACCAACAGCAAAAAGGAAGACCTTTCTCTCTCTCTCTCTCTCTCACTATCCACTCTGCCTGTCAAAAAATAAATAAATAAATAAATAATACATATTTCATTTAGGTTTTTTTTTTTTTTTTTTTTTTTTTTTTTTTTTGCCAGAGTGCCTTGGCTTTCCATGCCTATAATAATCTCATGGGCTCTTTAGCCAGATCCAAATGCCTTAAGTGCTGATTCTGCTCTGAGAGTGAGATCCCGTAGAAAGAACGGGGCCATCAAAGAAGGAGGTACCTTTCTCTGAAGAGAGGAGAGAACTTCCACTTTGACTACGACCTTGTCTAAATAAGATCAATGTCTGTGAACTCAAAAGGCTTCCATAACTTTGGCAACTCATGACTAGAGCCTAGAGAGATTACTGACACCATAAACAAGAGTGTCAATTTGTTAAGTCAACAGTAGGAGTCACTGTGCACTTACTCCTCAAGTAGGATCTCTGTCCTTAATGTGTTGTTCAATGTGAATTAACGCTATAACTAGTACTCAAACAGTATTTTACACTTTATGTTCTGTGTGGGTGCAAATTGATGAAATCTTTACTTAATATATACTAAATTGATCTTCTGTATATAAAGAGAATTGAAAATGAATCTTGATGTGAATGGAATGGGAGAGGGAGTGGGAGATGTGGGGGTTGCAGGTGGGAGGGAAGTTATGGGGGGGAAACCCATAACTTCCATAATCCATAAGGATTAATCCATAAGGTGTACTTTGAAAATTTATAGTTATTAAATAAAAGTTAAAAAATACATATTTCAAGGGGTGTTGTATTCCTTGTATCTTGTGTGATGATAAATAAGTTAACAACATTGAAAATATTACTCCACATTTATTTAACTGTTCTTGGCCTTGGTTTCCCATTTATCAATTACAAAGGTTTGTATGGATTGTTTAGATGGTCTGTAAATTACCTTCTAGTTCCCACATCCTGTACTTAGGTGCTTCATGGAGCATTGCCAACATCACACAAGTTCCATGTCATTCCTCTTTATTTCTCCTTCCTTTTTTTGCACTATCTTTCCTTAGTTACCTATAGAGATATAATTTACACATCAAAATTATGGAATTATATGGTTACACTATTTTCTGGCTACCTCACTTGGATTTATGTATAATGGGATTTTCATATTCATTTCATTATCTTTCATTCCAAGCTATGTTGGGAGAAATAGTCCACATCTCAGTTCTCTTTAATTTAATTTCTTGAAATGTACCTTAATTAGGATGTTTAGAACACTCCATGTAACTACATAACTTAATAATCAGGAAAAACTTCAAGGGAAGTACAGGCAGCTTGTTAGATTACATACATTGGGGATTTTCACCACTGCTGTCTTTCCTAAGGGAACTTCATAATTAATGAAAAAGTTTTAATAATTGTCTATTTACCTATCTGTCTACACACACCTATCTATTTACACACACACACGCACTCACATACATACACATTAATGGCTCTGTTTCTCTGGTAAACCCTAGCTAACATGCTAATATCCCACTTTTAGCAATAGACCGATCAACTAGACCAAAACCAATGAAGAAACAACATTTAATCCACACTATTAACCAAATGGACCTAATTGATATCTACAAAGCATTTCATCCCACAGCTATAGAACACATATTTCTTTCATCTGTACACAAAATTTTCTCAAGGATAGACCATATGCTAGGACACAAAACAACTTTCAGAAGTGGTCATTGAAGAAGGAGGTACCTTTCTCTAAAGGAAGGAGAGAACTTCCATTGTCTAAATAAGGTCAGAGTCTGTGAACTCAAGAGGTTTTCACAGCCTTGGCAGCACATAGCAAGAGTCTCCAGTTATCACTGACGTCATAAATAAGAATGCCAATTGTCAAATCAACAACAGGAGTCATTGTGCACTTGCTCCCCATGTAGGACCTCTGTCCTTAATGTGTTATACTATGAGAATCAACGGTGAAACTAGTATTCAAACAATACTTTATACTTTTTGTGTCTGTGTGGGTGCAAACTGTTGAAATCTTTACTTAGTATAGAGTTGATCTTCTGTATATAAGGCTAATTAAAATTGAATATTAGTGAAGAATGGGATGGGAGAGGGAGTAGGAGGTGGGATGGTTTGGGGGTGGGAGGGCAGGAATGGGGGCAAGAACCTCTTTAATCTAAAAGTTGTACTTATGAAATTTATATTTATTAAATAAAAGCTTTCTATAAAAAATAAAGTGACTTTCAACAAATTCCAAAAGAATACCATTGTGTTCTTAGAATTTTATTTACAAATCTCATTGAATCTGTTAAGAAGCAATTAAGATTTTGAAAATGTATAAAATAATTATATAAAAGAATGAATTTTATTTATTTCATCTATACAGTTTTCAGAGCATAATTATACTTAAAACCCTATCCTCCTTCCCTCCCTTATTTCCACTGTTCCTCCTTCTTATTTTTCTTTTAATTTTTAAAAATGACATACTTTCAATTTTCTTTAGAATCACAATAATAACCTTCCACAAAATAGTGAATTCAGGATGTAGTAAGTAGACAATCCACTGTTACTCAAGCACATAGATAGGGCTCTAAACAAAAATCAAACTCAAGATGTCAGTTTCACTCATATATGCTACATTTTTCTGTATTCTGTATATATATATATATATATATATATATATATATTATTTACCACAAATCAGGGAAAACATGATATTTATGTTTTAGGGGGTGGCTTATTTAATTAAGCATAATTGTTCTTTGTTGCAAAAGAAAAGATTTAATTTTTTTATTGTTGAGTAGTATTCCACTGTGGATATATACTGCAATATTCTTAGTCAGTCATCAGTCCATAACTGACAATTTGGTTGATTCCATATCTTAGCTATTATCAGTTGAGCTGCTATAAACAAGGGGGTACAGCTAACTCTTTTATATGCTAATTTCAATTCCTTTTGGTTAATTCCCAGGAGTGGGCTCTCTGGACCACCAGATAGATCTATTTTCAGATTACTGAGGAATTGCTATACTGTTATTCCATAATGGTTGAACAAATTCACATCCCCAGCAGTGTATTAGGGTATCTCTTTTCCCATATACTCATCAATATTTATTATTTTTAAAAAAATTCTGGATGATAGCTATTCTAACTGATGTGAGATAAAATCTCTTTGGGGTTTTTATTGGAATTTCCCTGATTGCTAGTGATCCTGAACATCTTTTCATGTCTGTTAGCCATTTGTATTTCACCATTTGAAAAATGTCTGTTCACATCCTTAGCCCATCTCTTAAACGGATTGCTTGTTTTGTTGTTGAATTTCTTGAGCTCCTTATATATCCTGGATATTAATCCTGTAGCAGATTTATAATTTCTAAGTATTTTCTCACATTCTTTGTTTCCTCTCTACTTCGTTGAGTGTTTCCTTGCAGTGCAGCAGTTTCTTGATGTTATCCCATTTGTCTATTTTTGCCTTTATTGTCTGCATTTCTGGGATCTTATTCAGGTTTTTGCCTATGCCAATGTTTGGCAATGTTTCCCCTGTGTTTTCCTCTAGGATTTGATATTTGCAGGTCTTAGATTTAGATCTCTAATCCATTGTGAGTTGATTTTTTTTTTTTTTTGACAGGCAGAGTGAACAGTGCGAGAGAGACAGAAAGGTCTTGCTTTTCCATTGGTTCACCCCACAATGGCTGCTCTGTTAGCATGCTGCAGCCGGCTCATCACGCTGATCCGAAACTAGGAGCCAGGTGCTTCCTCCTGGTCTCCCATGCGGGTGCAGGGCCCAAGCACCTGGGCCTTCCTCCACTGCACTCCCAGGCCGCAGCAGAGAGCTGGACTGGAAGAGGAGCAACCAGGACAGAATCCAGTGCCCCGACCAGGACTAGAACCTGGGGTGCCAGCACTGCAAGTGGAGGATTATCCTATTGAGCTGCGGAGCTGTCCTATGAATTGATTTTTGAATAGAGTATATTGTAGAGGTCTTGTTTCATACCTCTGCATGCAGAGATCCAATTTTCCCAATACATTTTGTAGAAGAGACTGTCCTTTCTCCAGGAAGTGATTTCAGCTCATTTGCCAAAGTTTAGTTTGTAGTAGATAGTAGATTGATTTGTAGAGTTTCTAGTCTGTTCCATTGGTTGACATATCTATTCTTGTGCCAGTGTCAAGCTGTTTTGATTAAAACTATCCTGTAATATGTTTTAAAATCAGTTATTGTGATACCTCCAGCTTTATTTTTATTGTTTAGGATTGCTTTAGGTGTTTGAGGTCTCTTGTGATTCCATATGAACTTTCAGGCCATTTTTTTTCCAAATTTCAGAAGAACATATTCAGTCATTTCATTGGGATTACATTTAATCTGTAAATTACTTTTGGTATTATGGGCATTTTGTTGGTATTGATTCTCATGGACATGAAAGATTTTTCTATTTTTTGTGTCTTCTATTTATTTGCTTAGTGTTTTATAATTATCATTATAGAGATCTTTCACATCCTTGGCTAGATTTATCCCAAAGTGTATACATTTTTTGTAGCTACTATGAATGGAACTGATCTTACATTTTCTTTCTCAGCCATGACATTTTTTGTGTATACACATTACATTGATTTTTTGTGTGTTGATTTTATATCCTGCAGCTTTTTCAAACTATCTTACGAGTCCAATAATCTCTTAGTGGAGTCTTTTGTTCCCCTTATATACAGGATCATATGATCTGCAAACAGGGATAATTTGACTTTCAATTTTCCCATTTGTGACTATTTGATTTCTTTTTCTTACCCAATGGCCCTAGATAAATCTTCCAAAACTATATTCAAATGTAATGGTGAGAGTAGGTATCCTTGTCTGGTCCTTGATCTTAGTGAAAATGCTTCCAACATTTCCCCATTCAATATGATGCTGGCTGTGGGTTTGTCATATATTGTCTTGATTGTGTTAAGGAATATTCCTTCTATATCCAATTTGGTTAAGATTTTATTATGAAAAAATGCTGTATTTTATTAAATGCATTCTCTGCATCTATTGAAACAATCATATGGTTATTATTGTTCAGTTTGTTAACGTGATTTATCACATTTATTGATTTGTATATGTTGAACCATTCCTGCATCACAGGGATACATCCCACTGATCTTTCTGATGTATTGTTGGATTTGATTAGCTACTAATTCATTGATGATTCTTGCATCTATGTGCATCACTGATACTGGTTTTTAATTCCTTTTTTTTTTTTTTGTTTTGTCTTTTTCTAGTTTTGCAATTAAACTGACACTGGCCTCATAGAAGTAGTTTGGGAGAATTCTCTCCCTTTCAATTGTTCTGAATAGTTTGAGAGGAATTGGAATTAGTTCTTCTGTAAAAGTTTGATAGAATTCAGAAACAAAGCATCCTGTCCTGGGCATTTTTTGTTGAGATGATTTTTATTACTGACTCAATGTTTGTCTTGGTTATTGGTCTATTTAGGTTTTTTATTTCTTCATGGCTCAATGTTAGTATTTTGTATGTGTCTATCCATTTCTTCTGGATTTTACAATTTGTTATCATATAGCTATTTGTAGTAATTCCTGATTATTATCTTTATTTCTGTGGTATCCATTGTAATATTTCCTTTCTCATCACTGATTTTATTACTTTGGTTGGGTATTCTCCCCACCTCCATTTTTTTGGTTAGTTGGGACAATAGTGTATCAATTTTATTTTTTTTAAATCAGCTCTGCATTTCATTGATCTTTTGAATCTTTTTTGTTTGTTTCAAATTTATTTACTTCTAGAATTTTTATAATTTCTTTTCACCTACTAATTTTGAGTCTGATTTTTTTCTTGTTTTTCTCGATCCTTGAGATGCGCGGTTAGATCAATTATTTAATGCCTTCCAACTTCTTGATGTGGACACTATTTGTTATAAACTTTCTTCTTAACACTGTTTTTGCTATATCCCATAAGTTTTGATATGTTGTATTGTCATCTTCATTCATATTTAGGATTTTTTATGATTTGTTCTATGACCCACTATTTATTCAGTTGCATGCTGTTCAGTCTCCATTTGTTCGAATAATGATATTCTCTTCCTCTCTCCCTCTTTCTCTTTCTTTTTTTTCCTTTCTTTCTAATTTATAAGAAAATATTTTAAAATTACATTACAGTCAAAGGCTTAGTACTTTGCCAAATAAGAACTTTAACCTTGGCAGCTCATGACAAGAGCCTTGGATGATTACTGACGTCATAAAGAAGAGTGTCAATTGTTAAATCAACAGCGGGAGTCACTGTGCACCTGCCCCCCATGTAGGACCTCTGCCCTTAGTGTGTTGTACTATGAGAATTAATGGTGAAACTACTACTCAAACAGTGCTGTATACTTTCTGTGTCTTTGTGGGTGCAGTCTGTTAAAATATTTGCTTAGTAAATACTAAGTTGATCTTCTGTATATAAAGATAATTGAAAATGAATCATGATGAAGAATGGGATGGAAGAGGGAATGGGAGATGGGATGGTTGTGGGTGAGAAGAAGGTTATGGGGGGGAAATGATGCTATAATTCAAAATTTGTACTTTGGAAATTTATATTTATTAAATAAAAGTTGAAAAGAAAAAAAAAGAAGATCCTAGTTTAATGATTATATAGACAATGGCTATAAATAAAAATTGAACAGAATAACAACCATTTTACCCATATACAATACATTTTAAAGTAATCACAGATCATTAAAATGACAGTAGTATGACATTCTTAACCATTGGTTTGACAAAGTTATAAAACAAAATTATACAAAATTATATTTTCTGCAATACTGATATTCACAGACTTTTTTTTTTATATTTTAGTACCCATATAGAGGTGAGAACATGTGATATGTGTCTTTCTGAGTCCAGCTCATTTCACTGAAAGTGATGTCCTGAGTTGGGTTCATTTCACTGCAAATGGTAGTATTTCATCCTTTTTAATAGGTGAATAATATCCCATTGTGTATATATACCACGTTTACTTTATTCAGTCATCTCATGATGGGCACCTTGGTTGGTTCCTAATTTTGGCTATTGTGTACAGTGCTGCTTTAATCATGGTGTTGCAGATATCTTTTTGATACATTGTGTTCAAGTCTTTTGGGTATATACTCAATTGTGGGATTTCTTGATATATGGCAAGTTAATTTCTAGTTTGTAAGACATCTCCACATTGTTTTCCACAGTGGCTGCACTAATTCACATTACCACCAACAGTGTGTAATTGTTCCCTTTTGTCCACATCCTCATCAGCATTTCTTATTCTTGGTATTTTGCATTTTAGCCATTCTCACATGGGTGAGGTGATATCTCATTGTGGTTTTGATTTGCATTTCCCTGATGGCTAGTGATGTTGGGCATTTTTCATATATTGTTAGTCATTTATATTTCTTGAAAACTGTCTATTGAAGTCCTTTGGCCATTTCTGAACCAGATTGGCTTTTTGGTGTTGTTGAGTTTTTTAAGTTGCTAATATATTTGAGATATTAATCCTTTGCAAGATAAGTAGTTTATAAATTTTTCTCAATCTGTTGAATGTCCCTTTACTCTACTAATCATTTCTATTGCTGTGCAAAAGTTTCCTCATTTGATATCACCACATTTGTTTAGTTTTGCTTTTGTTGCCTGTGGTATTGTTCAAGAAGTCTTCCCCCACCCCAATGTCATGGATTATTTGTTCTACATTTTCTTGCAGCAGCCTCATAGTCTTAAATCTCAAATGTAGGTCTTTGATCAATCTTGAGCTGATTTTTATATATGGTGAGAGGTATGTATCTAATTTCATTCTTCTACACATATGCCACCAGTTTTGCCAACACCATTTGTTCAAGAGATTATCCTTATGCTACTGTAAAGTCTGAGCACCTATCAACAAATTTTTAAAAACTTACCCTTAAAAAATGAAACCACAAAATAACCATGCTATACCATGTACTCACAGTTTTCTCAAAATATGCTGACTCTTTCTGGTAAGGCGAAATGTGGAAATGGATCATAAGTGAAAGAGATAAATAGTTAGGAATCAAGAGATCTGAGATGGAGGATTATGGTGTCACAGTTAAGTCACCACTTGCGACACCTGCATTCTGGATCAGAGTTCTTGGGCTGAGTCCCAGCTACTTTGTTTCCAATCCAGCTTCTTGCTAATGTACACACTGTAAGGCAATCAATGATTTCGTAGTACTTAGAGCTTTGCCACCCATGTGGGAAACACAGTTCAAATCCAGGCTGCTGCCTGGCCTGGGCCAGTTCCAATGGTTGTAGGCATCTCTCTCTCCCTCTTTTCTCTCTCTCTCTCTCTCTCTCTCTCTCTCTCACACACACACACACACACACTTTTTCTACTTTCTAAATAGAAAAATAAGAAATTAAAACAAAGTCATCCCCCCCCCCCCAAAATCAAAAGACCTCAGACCTAAGTCCTATGTCAGGCTCTTCCAGGACTTCTCTGAGATAATCAATCACTTTAGCTATCTAGAACTCAATTTTTACAACCTATAAAATTCGAAGTCATAGTAAATGGACCCAAACTTTTATAATAGTATGACTTATCAAAATTATTTTCTGTCAAATTCCAACTCACTATCCTTTGTTACATAAGAATATCTTCTCTAAACACAACTAGCCTCTATCTTGACTTCCAACTGCATATTTTTTGCTAACATCATTGTTTAATTACATAGTATATATTAAAGATTACCTATTTAAATAACTTTCACTATTAAGCTAAGAATTTGTATAGGATAAAGCCTTCTTAATTACACTCCTTTATATAAATCTTAAAGAACTGCCAAAAACTTAGTAGTATTCATTAGGGATTACTATTGAATGCAAATACAGTTAACAGATGATGATTTACCATGTAGCATATGTAATGCAGTATATATTCTACATATTCCATGAAGTCCAAGGTAAGTAAGCCTGTGTCTAATATGCTTATAATATAATTTAAAGTAGAGACAATGATATTCCCTATACTATAAAATAAGCAGAATTCACATTCTCATCTTCATACTGTTTATGTCTTGGGCTGATGATGCTTCACTGAGAGGCACTGTTCTGGACATTGCAGGAAGTTAAGTGTCATCTCTGGCTCCTTTCCATTGCAAATTTGTCCCATTTGTGACAACCAAAAGTATTTCCATACATTACCAAACATATCCTCGTGGGCACATTTGTCCCTGGTTGAGATATCTTAGTTAAATTAAGATAGGAGCCATAACGTAGAGATGATGAAGCACGTTAGGGATTCAAAATAGTTGAGGCAAACCTAGCCGGGAACATTAGGAAAGTTTTCATTGAAGAGTTGTCAGGGATGAGCCATCAGTAGCACTAAGTCCACAGTATATTTTTAATTTTGGCTAAAATGTCAACCCTTGATCTCTGAGCAAGCTTGATTTGTTGGTTTTGAACTTGGATGTTCATAAAGAACATTCATAAATATAGAAGAAAATCATAATGTGAATATATTCCAATATATAGAGATCAATGAAAAAATAATATACTTAAGTCAATTACTTACATATTTTCTAAATAATTTATTTCATTTACAAATTTTTCATTACATATTGAAAATATAACTTGCAAACATTGCCTATATTCTTGATGAATTGTTCCTGTTTTGATCGCATAACACCTTCTCAATTGTTAATTATATCCATAACCTTCTTAATTCTAAATGATACTTTTTTGCCTTAATATTTATATTGCCTATTAGTAATACTGATACATTAATTTTTCCTTTGGTTATAAGTTTTTTCACTTATCTTCCAACCCCTAAACTTTTATTATTAATTATTTATTATTTTAATATTAGGTTCTTCTATTGTAGATAGCATTCTTTCTTGATATTTCTAAAAATCTATTTTGAGAGTCTTTTAACAATCTTATACGCTGATGTTGTGGTGCAGCAGGTTAAGATGCAGCTTTTGGGGCTGCGTTGCGGCATAGCAGGTAAAGCCGCCACCTGCAGTGCCGGCATCCCATATGGGTGGGTGCCTCTTCGACTCTCAGCTGCTCCACTTCCAATCCAGCTCTCTGCTATGGCCTGGGAAAACAGCAGAAGATGGGCCAAGTCCTTGGGCCCTTGCACCCGTGTGGAGGACCCAGAGGAGGATCCTGGCTACTGGCTTCAGATTGGTGCAGCTCTGGCCATTGCGACCAGAAGGGAAGTGAATCAGAGAATGGAAGATCTCTCTACCCACCTATCTTTCTCTCTCTGCATCTCTCTGACTTTCAGATAAGTGAATACATCTTTTTTTATTTTTATTTTGTATTTTATTTTTTAAAATATGTGTTTATTCTCTCTGGTGCTTTTAAAATAAATATTTTTTAAATGAAATAAAGTACAATATTATGCTATTTATATCTAACTGGTGAGTTAGATCAGAGAGCTGGATCAGAAGTGGAGCAGCTGGAACTCGAACTGGCACCCATATATGATGCTGGCACTGCAGGCGGTGGCTTTACCCGCTACACCAGAGAACTGGCCCCAAATACATCTTTTAAAAAAAAGATGCAGCTTATGACACTGGCATCCCATATTGAAGTGCCAGTTTGAGTTCCAGAAGTTCCACTTCCAATCCAGCTTCCTGTTACTGTGCCTGGGAAGGTATCTTGTGATGGCCCAAGTATTTGGGCCCTGCTAACCATTTGGGAGACTTAGATAGAATCCCTGGATCCTCTTCAGCCTAAAGCAAGGACAGTTAGGGCCATTTGGAGAACAAGCAGATACAATCAATCTCAATCTCAATCTCTCTCTCTTTCTCTCACTCTCTCTGGTGCTTTCAAATAAATATTTTTTAAATTATGAAATAAATTACAATATTTTGCTATTTATTCCTAACTGGTGAGTTAGATCCTTTACAATGACTATAATTAATAATATTTAGATTTATTTCATCTTTCCAATTTTGTATATGGAAAAATATACTGGTAAGAGATTGGATCCTAAAGTCATACTCTCTGTTTACTTCTTTATATGCATGAGTTTGAATAAGTTATTTAAATAATTTTCATATCAATTTCTTTATCTCAAAAATGAAGTAATTATGATATTTATTTAATTCTCACCGCACTTCAGTGTTAGTTAGGATGAAATGAGAAAACATACGTAATACACTTAAAATACTGCCTAAATTTATTTCGTGCATTCAATAGATTTATATATAAAATATGCTTTACTATATATATGTGATTTTATGCTTTCTGTACCATTCTTTCTTCTTTGCTCTGTTTGTCTTTCCTGTTCTTCCATTGGACTAATTTTAGCATATCACCAATAGTTTGTCACAGTTAATTTCCAGGTGATTAATTTCTTTATATTCTTTTTGTGGTTAAATTTAATTTCTAGATATGACTGTAAGTTTAATCAATAGCTTTACCTTTCACATAAGCAATATGAACACTGCAAGAATAATTCAATGTTTATATTTACTCAGACATTTCTCAATACTTTGCTCAGCATTGAGTATTCTTCCAGAGTTTAAAATCCTGCTTTCTGAAACAGGGGACTATCTGGGGAAAACTGTCTTTATTGATCGGCTATTTTCATTGCGCAACCATCTTTCTTGATTATTTATAGACCTTTTACACTGTGAGGATATTACTTTATAATCTTGAGCCATTGTTTTTCTTGAGTTGTCCTTAGTTTAATTGTATGACTTTTTAATGAAATCTATCTTTTCTATCTAACTTTATTTTACATTTTGGTTTTGATTTAAAGAATAAAAATGAAGGTCCACAAAATTGTATCTAAGTGTGGAATTACTTATTCTCTATATTGCATATGCTTCTTCCCTATGTACAATTTTTATTCTTCAAATTCTGTCATGTTTTCTTAAAATTGTAGACTCCTTTCTTTTATACATTGGCTTCTTCTAGAACTTGTGTCATATACATACTGGGAATTCTTATTCCATTCCCCACTGCCTGTGAACTTGTCTTCCATGTTTTTATCTCATTATCTAGGATGCATTGCGAATAATTTCCTTCAGTACACCTTTTAACTGTCTAATTCACTATTCTGTTCTTTTTCTTTTAAAGATTTATTTTATTTACTTGAAAGGAAGGGAGAGAGGGAGAGAGAGAGAGATAGATCTTTCATCCACTGGTTCACTTCCCAAAAGGTCACAAAACTTGGGGCAGGGACTCAAGTACGTGGGCGATCATCTGCTGCCTTCCTAGGTGCATTAACAGGAAATTGTGTCAGATTCAGAGGACCTTGGCCTTCAACCACACTGATAGGGGATGTAGGTGCCCCAAGCTGCAGCCTAACACACCACAACACAACACCCACCCCTCACTCATTTGTTCTCATTAACTTTCTGCAAATCATTTTTGTGTGATATCATTTCAACAGAGATTAGTTAAGATTTCTTTGTAACCTGAATTGTAACATCTGTCTTTAAAATGATTTTGTATTTACTTTTGTCAGATATAATAATTTAGGATTAACTTTTATGTTATTACTGAGATGGAGATTTCTACATTTTGCAGCTATCGGCAATTTAGATTTTATTTTTCAGACTTAAATTCAGGTTTACAAATCCTCTTTTTCTTTCTAGAACCTAGTCGAAGAGAAGCTTCATTGCTTTCTATCTGCTTCTTTTGTCAGTGTTTAGCCCTTATTTTATTTTACCCTTCACAGATGTTTCAGCTCTTTGTACCTACCCCAGCTCTAGCATCTAACCACTTTGCAGCTTCTTACTTGAGAAAGCAAAGGTGAGGTCATTAAAATGTAGGTGTTACAGACCTATTTAATTCAACTGAAAAAACCTTCTAAATAAATAATAAATCAAATCCAGAAAAAAGTAAAAATGACATCTGATTCACTAGATGATTATTCTTTTTCTCTTTTGTGTTTCTGCTCTAGAGCTAATCTTTTGTACTTTTGTGGGTTCTCATGATAATAATCATTGTCCTTTCAATTCTAATGTAGGACTCTCATAAGTGTTATCTTCCTATACTCATTAGATTTTGATATAAGGATTATGTTGATCTGAAAATCAGTTGGAAAGCATTTGATCTTTCTGTATGTTCTGAAAGAACATATGTTTTTGCTATTATTTATTTTTTAGAAGTTTAAATAAATTCACCAAGGAATTACTTAAGCCTTTAGTTATTTCTGGGAGATTTTATTTTTTTTTCTTTTTTTAACTTTTATTTAATAAATATAAATTTACAAAGTACAACTTTTGGATTATAGCGTTTTTTTCCCCCATCACCTCCCTCCCATCTGCAACCATTGCATCTCCCACTCCCTTTCCCATCCCATTCTTCATCAAGATTCATTTTCATTTATCTTTATATACAGAAGATCAACTTAGTATATACTAAGTAAAGATTTCAACAGTTTTCACCCACACAAATACACAAAGTATGAAGTACTGTTTGAATACTAGTTTTACCATTAATTCGTATAGTACAACACATTAAGGACAGATATCCTACATGGGGAGTAAGTGCATAGTGACTCCCATTGTTGACTTAACAATTGACACTCTGAATATAATTTATTGAATACAAGTGGGACCACACAGAATTGTTACTTCTATGTCAGTTTTCTGAGTTTGCATTTTTGAAAAAAAAAAAAAAAAGCTCATTGTACATGAGTTGATCCAGCAACCCCATTACTGTGTATTTATCCAAAGGAAATGAAATTTGTTCTCAAGACATCACCACTTCTATGTTTAGTGCAGTGCTATTCACAATAGTCAAGATATGGAATAAGATTAAATGTCTATTGAAAGATGAATTTATAAAGAAAACATGCCATATACACATAATGGAATACTATTAAATCACAGAAAATATTGAAATCCTGTGATTAGTGACAATACGGAAAAACCTAAAGGACATAGTGTTAAGTGAAATAAGCTAGATGCAGTGAGATAACACCATGTGATCTTACTCACATAAAGAATCTTAAAAAGTTAATCTCTTATAAGTTGAACAGAGGTTACCAGAGGGAGCAGAGGAAATGGATAGAGGATAGTTGATAGATAATAGTTACAGTTAGAAGGAACAAGTTTTGCTGTTCTACTATTTATGCAATGGAATGAAAATAGTTAATAATGCATTGTATATTTCAAAATAGGATGGAGGAATTTTTAATGTTCTCATGATAAAGAAATTAAGAATGTTTGAGGTGTTGAAAATGCTTATTACTTTGATGATTTTTTTTTCTGACAGGCAGAGTGGACGGTGAGAGAGAGAGACAGAGAGAAAGGTCTTCCTTTGCCATTCCAATGGCCGCCGTGGCCGGTGCGCTGTGGCCGGCACACAGCGCTGATCCGAAGGCAGGAGCCAGGTGCTTCTCCTGGTCTCCCATGAGGATGCAGGGCCCAAGAACTTGGGCCATCCTCCACTGCACTCCCGGGCCACAGCAGAGAGCTGGACTGGAAGAGGGACAACTAGGACAGAATCCGGCGCCCCGACCGGGACTAGAACCTGGTGTGCCGGCGCCGCAAGGCGGAGGATTAGCCTAGTGAGCGGAGGTGCTGGCCTATTACTTTGATCATTATACAATATATACCTGCATTGGAACACCCCATAAATATGTATAATAATATCAATCAAAAATAAAATAGAAAAATTCATAAAATAAGATCAAATGCTAGACATACTGAGTCTACCACTCAAACTTTTTGTCTATTGCTCTTTATGGTTTCCATAGATTCAGCCCATAAGCAAGCTTACTCTTCATACTAGCACCTGGGGATTCTCTTTTCATTTTGTGAGTTCAGCTACACATTTGATACATCTTTAACTTTTTCATATTAGAAGTAATTTTATACTACTGTGGTTCACTATTTTGCCAGGATCAGGTGGACCAACACTATCTATCAGAATCAAAACTATATATTCAAAGATTGCCATGCATATGACACCATAGGAAAATAAATGAATTTTTAAAGGAATTTTAAATTCCAATTTCTATTATGGTAATAGCAATAAGATTTCTCCATTTAGAAGTGATGGGGAGCCAGGGGGTTATTGGTTCTATCAAAAATTACTCAGTAAAACTCAGAGAAGACACCCATAATCATCTTCTGGTTTTACCATTAGGACCCTCCTATAATCATATTTTCTAATTGCAAAACTGAATAATCAGTCATATTTGTATAACAAAGCATGTATCATAGGTCCAAACATATCATCACTAAAATAATGAGCAAAAATAAAGATGTTAAAATATATTAACATGGTAATTATAGACAAGTTCTTTGAAAATCTGAAATGAAAAAGAAAATAAATTATACAGTCATCCAAATTCTGAGGTCTTCAACAATCAGGTTGGGTATTTATTATGCTGCATTCACATATACCATCCAAATGTGAAATTTCAAATGCAATATGCATGAATTAGCTGATGAAATTCCTTAAAGCAGAATGTATTTCAGTATTCATTGTTAAATGGTTTTGTCAAGGAAATGGACTTCATAATGCGTCATGAAAAGTGCCAGCTATTATCATATAATTTCAAAGTCCAGTCTAAAACTGTATCAGTATCTCAAAAAATGGAATAAAAATTACAACTCTTGTATTTTTAAAAGTCATTTGCTTCATTTGTGTCCTTTACTTTACAAGATTCGGTGAAATTTAAGGCTTAAAACCCAGATAAATTATTTTGTCAGTTTTTTACCTGTATGCCAATTATAAGCTATTTGGATAAAATTCTAATGAACAAATGGGAATATTGTGGTGAGGCAGAAATTAAAGTAACTGCATGAAGGATCAAATATAATTTTAAAATTACTCCTTATTCATTTACTGAAGAGTAAAAAGCTTATTAAGGTAAAAAATTACATTCACAGTAGTTTAAGTCTTCAAGCCATAAATTTCAGATATATTTTATTGCATAGCTGTTCTTCTAAGTGATGAGCACCATAAAGAGCTTGCAGATAGCCTCTCTCACAATGGGTCCATCATATTCTTAATTGCTTTCTCTAAAAATGAAAGTTTATAAGTTAATGATCAGATAGATAACTTAACAATTTAGATACCTAATTACAAACCAGTCTGAAACCTAGGCAAATTAAAATATGGTTAAAGACATAGTAGATCAACAGATGTTGATTATTTTTGAATCAATATTAGGGACATCAACAACGTAGACAAAACTCAATTAGTGCATTCTTCTTAGGTTTCTCTTTTAGCTTCACAAAATGAATGCATAATACTAAAATGCTTCTTAATAACCAAAGATAGTAAACAAAAGTATTCATTCATCTAGCTGTGTAGGGCTTCTGAGTACTACAAGACTTTATTTTCTAAAGAGATCTGGAGTGTATACAGAATTTCCACAGAGAGGTCTGGCGATAAAATACTAAGTAAATTGGTGCTCTGAGAAAGAGACTTTCCCAAGCATAGACAAACAAATTAATTCCAAGAAGGACTAACATTCAGATGTTCTTTCTTGTGTTCTATAAACCTCACTATACACTGGAGATGTAGGATAAATAAATGAATTCCACTTCTTTTGTCACAATCCTCCCTCCTCTTCCATAATCTGAAGTGTGTGTGTGTAACTCCTGATAGAATATATGACCTCTAAAATGCTGTAGAACATGACACAAGGAAAGCAGCATGCGTGCCATTCCTGCTCTGCTGTGGGAGTTCCCAATAGCCCAGACATTCTACAGACAACAATGACAGATTCCACACAAAATAAGGCAACTATCTTTTGTTCCACAAGGGTAATAAACAGAAGTGAACAGATCATTGAATGCAGGCAAAGCATGAAGAAGAAACAAATAGGAGGGACGGTGAGTTCTCAGCATTGCTTTATCTCTGTTTCGCAGAAGTTAAAAGTGAATCATAGCTACAGAGTGGCACAGTGTGGACAGTTCAGTCTTCTTTCTGACCACAGGACATAAGGACAGGAACACAGGTGGCCCGGGGATGTGGACAGAGGGAAGACAAATACAAAGAGAACATTTAGTTCTGGGGATGACCCTGCACAAGCCTCAGTGTAATAAAGTGTAGAGAACTGACACAAGGAATGGAGGTGAGTTTGGAAGAAATGAAGTGAAACTTGAACCATCAGCCTCAGTGGGTGAAACAGAACTTGCCATTTAAATATAACTAGAACGGTGAAATAGATTAAATAGGAACATTTCCCAGAGAATTATCACAAAACCCACAATACCTAACAAAAAGGCAGAGAGGAGGCAATTTCTCTCTTCCTATGGAGCTGATACACATTCTCTCCAGTCCTGTCACTGGAGCTTCCCTGGTTCACAGACTATTGGCCTTGGGTTTAGAATTATACCAGAGGCTCCCCTTGTTCTTAGGCTTACAGACTTAACCTCATGGTTTTCCTGATCATACAACTTCCACATGAAAAATATGCCTTGGTAGTTGCATGATCTAATTCCTATAATAAATCCCTTCTCTCTCTCTCTCTCTCTCTCTCTCTCTCTCTCTCTCTATATATATATATATATATATATATACATATATATCCTAATGATTAATATATATAGTGATATATATATATATATTCTAATTGTTCTGTTTCTTTGAAGAAACCTGACTAAAAACAGGTATTAAAAGGATAGTAAAATATAGAAAATCTTGGTGCCAATAAATTCGACAATTATATAAATTATAAATTATACAAAATTTGTAGAAAAATACAGTAGCCAAAACTGACCCAAAAGAACCAATAAATATGAATATGATATCTTATTAAATTTAATTTTTTTAAAGATTTATTTTATTTATTTGAAAGACAGAATTACAGAGAGAGGTAAAGACAGAGAGAAAGGTCTTCCATCCTTCCACTCCCCTGATGGCCACAACAGCCGGAGCTGTGCCAAACCGAAGCCAGGAGCCAAGAACTTCTTCCCACATGGGTGCAGGGGCCCAAGCACTTGGGCCATCTTCTACTGCATTCCCAGACCATAGCAGAGAGCTGAATCAGAAGAGGAGCAGCCGGGACTGGAACTGGTGCCCATATGGGATGCTGGTGCTTCAGGCCATGGCTTTAACCTGCTGCATCACAGCGCCAGCCCCACATTTAATCCTTAGTTAAAACATTCCCTCAGAAAAGGTTCCAGGCCCATAAAAGTTAGATTTAATAGAAGTTTTTTATAAAATGATATGAAATAGTATATCATAAAAATTATATAAAAATTTATAAAAAGTATACGTCCAAAGAACAAATATAAATAGCCAATAAAGACAAGAAAAGATGTTAAAAATCATTACTAGTAAGGAAACTGTTAACCATAGTAAGATATCACTTTGTAACTATTTCTAGGATAACTAAATTTAAAAAGCAAGATAGCAGTTTCAAAAATGATTTGGAGAGACCAGTGCTGTGGTGTAGTAGGTTAAGCCTCCATCTGCTGCCCCGGGTATCCCATATGGATGCTGGTTTGAATTCTGGATGCTCCACTTCAAACCCAGCTCTTTGCTAATGGTGTGGGAAAACAGTGGAAGATGACCCCAAGAGCTTGGGCCCTTCTTCCCATGTGGGAGACCCAGAGGAAGCTTCTGGCTTCTGGCTTTGGGTCAACTCAGATCCGGCCGTTGGAGACATTTGGCAAGCGAACCAGCACATGGAAGACCTTTCTCTTTGTCTCTCTCTCTCTCTCTCTGTAACTCTACCTCTCAAATAAATAAATAAAATCTTTAAAAAACTGAAGTGAGAAGTCTGAACTCTTATATTTTATTAATATTGAAAATGGTACAACTACTTTAGGAAACAACATATTTCCTCAGAAGGTTATAGAGTTATCATTTAACCCAGAAATTCATTTCATATGCGATATATATGAATGTGTGTCTTTATATACAGATGTAAAGATACACACATATATGTGAACACACACGAAGATATGTATATATACACACAAACACACACATAGACATACACACACACACACACACATATATATATATATATATATACTCATAACACACTCACATATATATCTTTTGGAGATTCCCAAAACATACATGTAAGTATGTATGTGTATCTGGCCATAAAATATGGGTGGACCTTGAGAACATCGAGTGAAGAAACTAAACCCAATGATTACATATTATAGGAGCCTGTTACTTTATAAGTACAGAGTAGGAAAATCTACAAGAACAGAATGTACATTAGTGGTGATTTTCTAGGGATGGAAAGGATGGAGGATTAGGGGCTGATAGATAAGGATTGCAAGGTTTCTTTGGTTTATAATGAACACATTCTGAAATTGTGATAATGAACTGGACAATTCTGTGAATGTATTATAAATCATTGAATGGTATTAGTATACTTCAAAAAATCCATGGAAATGTATATTATTAAAAAATACTATGCAAGGCTTTCAAAAGTTTTTTGCACCAAAATGATCTTATACTTCTGGTTCCATTTTCCACAACCTTTTTTAAAGATCCTCTTTTAATTTAAATGGTGACTACTACAAAATGTTGATTGCATCTCTATGAGCTGCTACAAAAACAGGATAGTTTGTCAAGACCAGTTTTTTATACCTGGAAAGCAAGAGTAGTTTGATATTTAAAAATCTAACAAAATTCATGATGCAAACAAAATAAAAGGAGAAGCTTTATATGGATTATTTTAATAGATACAAGATAAGATTTTTTAAAATTGATTTATTTATTTGAAAGTCAGAGTTACACAGAGAGAGGGAGAGACAAAGGAGAGAGATAATCCATCGACAGGCTCACTCCTCAAGTGGCTGCAACATCAAAGGCTAAGCCAGGCTGAAGCCAGGAGCCAAAAGCTTCTTCTAGGTTTTCCATCTGGGTGGCAGGTGCTGGGATAGTTGGGCAATCTTCCACTGCATTTCCCAGGCCAAGGAGCTGGGTTAGAGGTGGAGCAGCCAGGACACAAACTGGTGCTTACGTGGGAGGCCAGCAATGCATATGATGGTTTTATCCCCTATATCACAACCCTGTTCCCAGCAAGGTTGTTTTTTTTTTTTTTTTTGACAATGCTGAATATTCATTAATAATTTTAAATTTTCAACAAAAAGGAATATGAAACTTTCTCAAGTAACCTTATGGAAAAAAAATCAATCCTTACCTCATCCCATACACAGAAATTACTCAAAGAGCATCCTAAACTAAAACAGAACAAGTAAAAGTAAAACATTTCTAGAATAAAACAAAGGAAATTACTTTGTGAAATTGGGGTAGGTAAAGATTTATTAGAAATCACATAAAGCAATGAAATATAAATTAAAATATACATTGAACATCATTAAAATAAAGATTTTTACTTATAATAATATAAAAATTATAAGCAATTGACTGCACTATATTAAAGGATTTGCATCTGAACATATTAAAAAGTTTTGCAACTCAACAGCAAGTTAAATCAATTTAAAAATATAAAATTTGAATAGATATCTTGTAAAAGATACACAAATAACCCAAAAGCATATGGGAAGCTGCTTAATATTTATCAGAGCAGTGCAAATAAAACAACACCATGATATACCACCTCTGGTTCTTCAGAGCACTTGGCATGAATTCAGATGACTGCTGCAAATGTTGACAAAAATATGGATCATTTTTAACTGTCATTCACTGCTAATGTTAATGTCAAACATTACAACTGCTTTAAAAATATTTACAAATTTTCTAAAAAGTTATTTTTCACAAGTGTCTCAGTAATTTCAATCTTAGGCATTTATACAAATGAAATAAATACATTTATGCTACCAAAACCTTCATATACATGTTTATAGAAGTTTTATTTTTAGTTGATAAAATTAAAAAAAAACAACCAAGTGTCCATTACCAAATGAATCCATAAACAAATTGTGGTAAACTGAATATTATTCAGTAACAAAAATAAATAAACTATTGACTTATGAAGCATATGGGTAAATTCAAAGGAAAAAAGCTAGATATCTAGATGTAAAAGAGCTCAGAACTTGTTAATTTATTATATTCAATTATAGAGATTGCTAATAATGCTAGAACAAATCAGATAGAGATCCCTTGGGAATTTGTTGGAGGAAGGCATAGATTTCAAAGAAACTTGAGGAGAATCTGGGGTTGGCTGGAAATACCTTGAGTATGACTGTGGGTTCATGGATGTATACAAGAATACATGAATTTAAAAATTATTTTTTTACCTAAAGTTAACATTTTTATTTCTATTTTCCTTGAAATTTTTGAAGTGACTTTGTAAATGTATTAAATTTATTGAGCCAGAGATTTTAAATAGTTTTAGCATATTACATCATTTATACTTTGAGTGAAATGAGGTAAACCGTAAGACAAAAAGTTCTTCCAAATTTATTTCATTTAATTTTTAGACAATTTCCATGGCTGTTAGATCTCCTGATGTTATAGTCTTGACACAATTTTTGTAATATTTTAAGTAATATAACAAATGTGAACCATATAGCTAGAGGGATTCATTAGGTTGTTAATGTGTAGGTAATAGGGGCCACTGCTGTGGCATAGTGGGTAAAGCCACCACCTGCAGCACTGGCATCCCATGTGGATGCCGGTTTGAGTCCAGGCTGCTTCACTTCTGATCCAGATCTCTACTGTGGCCTGGGAAGGCAGTGGAAAATGGCCCAAGTCCTTGGGCCCCTGCACCCACGTGGGAGACCTGGAGGAAGCTCTGGCTCCTGGCTTTGGATAGGTGCAGCTCCAGCCATTGAGGCCATCTGGGGAGTGAACCAGTGTATGGAAGACCTCTCTCTCTCTGCCTCTGCCTGTCTATAACTCTGACTTTCAAATAAATAAATAAATCTTTAAAGTATAGGTACTATATCACTTGTCAAGTCTTGTAAGAACTTTCTCTTTTTCTTGCATTTTCATCTTGCCTTTCTCTTGTTCACTGGAGGGTTGTGGGTGGGAGGGAAGTTTTGGGAGGGGGAAGCCATTGTAACCCATAAGCTGTACTTTGGAAATTTATATTCATTAAATAAAAGTTTAATAAAAAAAAAGAAGAAAAAAAATTCCACTTTAGGATACTGAAATGCTTGATTTCCCTTCTTTTACTCTCTTCCTTTTTTCATTAAAATGGGGAATTTAAACATTTAATTCTGAAGCTGTTGGAAGCCAATAGGTTTTTTTTTAAAGAGTTATGTGATCAGTTTTACAACTTTGAAAAATAAGCCAGCCTGGGAGTTTATATTAGGAGGTGAAGAAAAAGATGGGAGGAGCAAAATAGTAAGAACAACATAAAGAATAAAAAATTACAGACATGCAGTCCCAAACTGGCACAGGAGGCAGGGTGTAATTTTGAGTTGTGAAGGAGCCAGATTTGTGCATTAGTGGGTGATTAATTCTGAAAATTAGAATGACAGTATCAAAGAAATATCCATATTTTTTTCTTGAGTGATAGGGTAGATAGAGTAATACCACACAGAGAGCACAGAATGAATGATAGTTGGACACAAGATGATGTGCTCAACTGCAGATGGGTTTATCTGGAAGTATACATGGAACTGTCAGGAAGATATATCTATGGGAGAGTTGAAAATATAGGTCTGCTGTTAAAAAGTTTTCAGCTCTAGCCATACGTCTGGAAACATACAGCAAGCGGATGGCAGTTGAAGTCCATGAACAGTATGAATTAATCTAGTGTCTCTTTAGTAAAGAAGGCAGAGGCAACTGGCATTAAAATGGCTAAAGGATACAGAAAAAAAAAAGAATCAGAAATAAGAAGAAAGCCAGAAGAGAGGGATGTTCTAGAAATTTAGAGAGTAAACAGTTAAGAAAAAGTGGCCAACATTTTCAAATTCAGTTGGGGATTATCACTTTTCAGATCAAGTAACTAAAGTCTTTAATCCAGAGAAGTAAAATCTGCATGACAGGAGAAGAATCGGTTATCTGGTTTCTCCGTATTAAATGTCTTCCATATCTTACACAATTTTATTTAATGTAAAATGGAGTGAATTTGTTTCTTGTCGTATCAAAAGCCAGAACTAGAATCAGTTTGTAGAATGTCTTTAAAGAAAGATTTAAGCTCAATTCAAGGAACAAAAGTCTTCATTTTGTGAGACCTACTCAAAGATAAAAATGGGCTGCTCCAGTGTAAGAACTTAGTAAAAGACTGATTGGAGGGATCCATGTATAAAGTTCCCATTTATCTATTTCCATGACCTACAAGCATTCAGTAATTAGTGGGTTGTATAAGATGTAATTTACAATATCAAAACATTTTAACCAGCAACATTATGATTTATATGGTTTAACTAATGTTTTCTGAATGAAGAAATACATATTAAAACAGGAAGTCTTTTTATTTCCACAGGATAGAAATGTAATTGCTTTTTAAAAAATGAGTTTCAAAAGTACTAAAAGAATTCAAGGCCGGCGCCGTGGCTCAACAGGCTAATCCTCAGCCTTGCGGCACCGGCACACCGGGTTCTAGCCCCGGTCGGGGCACCGATCCTGTCCCGGTTGCCCCTCTTCCAGGCCAGCTCTCTGCTGTGGCCAGGGAGTGCATTGGAGGATGGCCCAAGTGTTTGGGCTCTGCACCCCATGGGAGACCAGGAGAAGCACCTGGCTCCTGCCATCGGAACAGCGCGGTGCGCCGGTCGCAGCACGCTACCGCGGCGGCCATTAGAGGGTGAACCAACGGCAAAGGAAGACCTTTCTCTCTGTCTCTCTCTCTCTCTCACTGTCCACTCTGCCTGTCAAAAATAAAAAAAAAAAAAAAAATAAAAAAAAAAAAAAAGAATTCAAATAAAAGTACAAATTGACTACGGTGTTTACTTGATGGAAAAATCTTTCCTTCCACTTTTAAATAAATATTTTTCAAGGAGTCAAAAAGCAGTATCTTAGGTAAGAATTTACTCAAATATTGCCTGAAAGCTCATTATAGGCTTTATATTTTGGAAATCAAAATCATCATTATTTTTATTATCATGGATAACACCAAAAAAGGAAAAAAAAGATTACCTAATAAATATTCCTGTAAATCAGGGAATATAATAGCAGAATACTATTTTTTACAATTGAAACAACAAAGTCTTATCTTCCAACTCAGTTGCATAATTCACTTTCTGTTGGCTTTTTTTTTTTTTAAATCCAAGTGTAAGGTTCTTAAACTTCAGATAAGGAAAGAAATTGTTCATTGTTGATCTCATTTTAATGATTCTGAGCAACTATGAACATTAGTTTCTCATGCCGATGCCAGGGAGTCATAAATGTCACCACAAGTGCAATTTTTTGTTCTTATGTTGATTTCCATTGACTAAGCCTTTCCCTCTTCAGCCACTTAGTGTCACCCTATCACAACCCAAATTATAGTTTGAATTAGAAGCATGAAGTGCTCTGTTCCTCAGCCACAATGAAATGCAGACTCCTTAGAGCATAAGTTATTCCCCAGGGTACTCATTAGTCAATCTTTCATTTTCTTTCACAATCCTCATTCAAGAGAATTCTAGGCAAAATATATGATAAAGAAATGAATATTTTGCTTCTTCAGCGTTTGGGGACATTCATAGTCTAAATTATCTCCTAGTTATCCTAGGAATATGAACACTATTTGCATGTTTAATATCTGAATAAAAACTAAACAGATGATTATTTATTAATGATATGCTGAAGTACATTCGGCCATTTTTTGATCTAGATGTAAATATTGGCAAACACTTCACTTGACATTTTCTCCTGCAGAAATCTCATCTGTGGATGAGATGCTTAGGCATGGTGTCACCTTACTCAAAAATCCAAGAAATTTTATTTCTCAAAGGGATATACTTACCCAGTTTATTTAGTTTGATAATCAAAGTCTCCATGATCTACTCCTAGATCCCTATATCTAGCCACAGTGGAGTTCCTGGCTGACATTCCCCAACCAAACAGTATCTTACACAGACTTCTTTCTACCTGAGATGACCATAGCCTTCACTTTACCTCTTTGCATGCCTCCTGATCCATCTCCAATATTATCTATTCCATGAATCCCAGTATGAAATAGACATATTTTAAACACAAGACATCCATAATCAGAAAGTTGTGATTTTTAAATCATTTTCTTGTTAGTATTTTAGTACTGTTTTCTATAATCCACATAGCATAATTTTCTCATGTCTTGTTGTTTAGAACTAGAAATGCCTAAACTACTTATTCTCAAAATGAATGAATGGATCTCAATTATTTGAGCTACCCATGGGGTTATAAACTAAGCCATATGGAAGAGGAGTACATATTTCAATTAAATCAGTATTAAAAGAAGGGAGGAACAGATTTAGGGTAGATGTTGTTATTTTCAGCTCTTCCCATGAAAAATGAACTGCTATCTCTTTAAAGTTAAGTTGACTGCTCTTTACACAGTTATTAAAAAAAAATGTATTCTGGTCTAACCTGTGTTTGACATGAGGAAACAACCTGAGATTTCAACTATTTTCTCCAATGTAGATGGCACACAGTGGGTACAAAGATCTGTGGAAGAAAATCTCATTAGAGTGGTCATCACTCTCTCTATATATATAATATATATAATATATATATTATTTAATTTATATATATGATTTATTTATTTACTTGAAAGTTAGAACTACAGTTAAAGAAGGAGAGACAGAGAGAGATATTGAGAGAAAGAGAGAGAGTTTGCATCCACTGGTTCACTCTTCAAATGGCCTCAATGGCCAGGGCTGGGCCAGACTGGTGCCTGGAACATGGAATTTCTTCTGGGCCCAAGTACTTAAACCATCTTCCATTGCTTTCGCAGGCACATTAACAGGAAGCTGGATAGGTGATGGAGCGGCTGGGACTCGAATGGGCACCTTTATGGAAACCTGGCACTTTAGACAGTGGATTAGCCTACTGGACCACAGTACCAGCCACCAGGTGTATTCTTAAATAACAGAATGATGAATCTGTATGTATTCAATGTCTGGAAGGCAGTAAGTTGATACTGAGGGAAGAAAAAGAGCTTTATAAATGAACAATATTGGCAAGCACAATAATTTCTGCTTCTAGTTCCACCAAAGTCATTTCCTAGCTCTATGATATTTGGCAAATTACACAAACCTGGTGCTTTTACTTTCTCCATCTGTGAAGAGAATGACATTATTTGGAAAGTTATGATAAAGCCTTAGTGAACCAATGTTTGCAACTTACTTAGTCAAGAAGCAGGGACTTGATGTATAGTAGCTACAGTTATTGTGACCTGCTTAGATCAAAAAGTCATGGATATTTTGGCCAGTGTGATATCTGGGAAAAAAATAAACTTCCTGAAGTATATATTTTCCTCCACAAACCAAATAAACTCAATTTTCATAGTGATATATGAGCCTAGTATGTCACATTTGTACTACTAACTTATATGGAAACAGAAAAATCTACAAACACTGCTTTTCTCCATTATCTCTTTTTTTTTTTTTTTTGACAGGCAGAGTGGACAGTGAGAGAGAGAGAGACAGAGAGAAAGGTCTTCCTTTTGCCATTGGTTCACCCTCCAATGACCGCCGCGGCCAGCGGGCTGTGGCCAGCACACTGCGCTGATCCGAAGGCAGGAGCCAGGTGCTTCTCCTGGACTCCCATGGGGTGCAGGGCCCAAGCACTTGGGCCATCCTCCACTGCACTCCCAGGCCATAGCAGAGAGCTGGCCTGGAAGAGGGGCAACCAGGACAGAATCCAGCGCCCCGACCGGGACTAGAACCTGGTGTGCCGGCGCCGCAAGGCAGATGATTAGCCTGTTGAGCCACGGCGCCGGCTATTATCTCTTCTTGATCCAAAATAAGAAAACACATCAAAAAGTATATTTTGTTATTATTTCTCAAGAATTACTGACTAATATTTATGTGAAGAGAAAATCAGGCACCTCAAAATGAGGATAGAGGCAAGTAATTTGGTGTGTGAAAGAAAAACTGAGAATATATCTCATACATTCACAAAGGTTTGTACTGTCAGAATCTTAAACTTGTAATATTTGACAAGAAAGAAAATCCCATTGAGGTTTGTGAGAGCAACTAAGTTCAGTTTAGTATCTGTCAAATTATGTTTAGTTTAGCAATAAACTCAGCTATTTGGCAACTACAACGTTTATCCAACGGTTTTTCAAGCACACCTAGAATTTACTGTTTTGGGGAGTTCCATTATGTTGCACGTTAATAAAACAACTCTTGGGGCCAGCTCTGTAGTGTAGTGGGTAAAGCCACCGACTGTGGCATCAGTATCCCATATGGGTGCCAGTTTGAGTCCAAGCTGCTCCACTTCCAACCTAGCTCGCTGCTAATATGCCTGGGAAAGAAGTGGAAGACAGCCCAAGTCCTTGGGCCTACACCTGTATGGCAGATCCAGAAGAAGCTCCTGGCTCCTGGCTTTGAGCTGGCTCGGCCCTGGCTGTGGCAGCCATTTGGGGAGTGGCCCAGGAATGAATGATTTTCTCTCTCCCTCTCTCTCTCTCTCTCTCTCTCTCTAACTCTGCCTTTTGAATAAATAAATAAATTTTAAAAATTAAAACAGTCTGCCCTTACGCACATTCAGCCTAAGTGCAGTTAGTCAATTATTACCAAAAACAGTGGCACTTATAGCAAATGTTTAACTCTAAGTTATGTCAAAGCACTCTTCAGGGTGATACGATTTGTGTTAAATTTGAAAAGTCTGCATTTAATGGTCCATTTTAGACATGGACTCTTAGTTGCTGGTACAATCTAGTAATGAATGTAGAGCAAACCAATGTCAAGTTTTTCCACTCAAAAAGCCACAGAGACACTAGCTCTCCAAGCTGGCCTCACAGTCATCTAACTATAAGGTCTTTGTATAACTTTGCTTCCCTTCTTCCTCCATCTTTTTCTAGTTAGCATCTTATGTTCTCAAGATTTTGTCTTGGGAAAATTCCAGCAATAGTGACCTAAAACTGTGCTAATTTTCTCCCCTTAAACAACTACTGGAAGAAACTTTCAGGATAGAAAAAGATCTAATCCCCTGCTTCTAGTCTCTAGTTGAGCTCATTCATTGGTTACTTAATCAACTAGTTCATCTGTTCATCAAATAATTTTCTAATGCTTACAATGAGAAAAGAACTGTTTTAAGTTCTCTGAAGTAATACAGGGAGTAAAATACTGAACTCTCCCTTTCTTTATGATGTTTACATTCCAGAAGAATTATAAACACAAAATTATTATTATATATGCAGGATTACAATTAGGTATTTTTAAAAATTATTTGGAAAGCATAAATAACAAATGGATAGGGGGCACTGGCTGGGGAAGAGGTTGTTGAAATTCAAATATAGGTTTTAGGAAAAACCTCACTGAGAATGTGGCATTTCCAAGAGGACCTTAAGGAGATGAGGGAACAAGCCATCTGGATACATGAGGAGATGCATTTCACAGACACAGGGGAGAACAAGTGCAAGGATCCGGAGGCAGGAGAGTGCCTGGGAAGCTCAAGGGAAGTAAGGAGGCAAATGTGCCTGGAACAGACTGAGCTAAGAGGAGACTAGCGTGTATGAAGCCAGAAAGAGAGGTGAGAACAGAACTTACGAGCTTTGAAAGCATTGTAAGGACTGTTTTTGTTTTTTTGTTTTGTTTTGTTTTGTTTTATCACTGTGAAGAAAATAAGAGGCTATTTGGGAATTTTGTAGAGAGAAATGACAAGATGTGATGTGCAGTTAAGGGAATCACTTTGTTGCTAAATTGAGGGTCGATTATAGCTAGGGAAGTATAAAGCCTTCCTAAGAAGCTACTACAATATTTCTGAAGATATGCAATTGTGGTTTGTGAATAATTAGGAGAAAAATAGCTGTCGAATGTAGTGAAAACTGGTGGAGGCCTGCCAATATTCCAAAAGTAGGTACTATGAGAGTTGTCTTTATATTGAAATGGTATACAAGAGAGAACTCAAAAGCATTTGTGGGAACTGGGGTAGAGGGACATTTGGCCTAGCAGTGAAGATGCCAGCTAAGATACCCACTCCTCCAGTGGAATGCCTGGGCTTGATACACAATTCTGCTCCTGAATCCAATTTCCACTAGTGAGGCTAACCCAGGAGGCAGCAGTGATCCTGCAACTGAATGGGTTCCTGCCACACATGTGGGACTCCTAAATTGAGTTCCTGCCTTATGGTTTTGGCTCTGGTCTGCTTCACTCCCTCTTTTGTGCTCTCTCGCTCTCTCTCTCTCTACCCTCCCCCCAGCCTGTGTGTGTGCGTGAGAGAGAGGGAGAGAGAGAGAGAGAGAGAGAGAGAGAGCATGCTTCAGCAATCAAAATGAAAGAGTTTTACTTTACTGAAATAGGGGAGACCTGTTGTGGATAAAAGGAATAATCAGAGGCTAGACTGGAGGAAAAGTTGTAGACAGGGCTGGCGCCGTGGCTCACTAGGCTAATCTTCCACCTGCGGCACCAGTACCCCAAGTTCTAGTCCCGGTTGGGGCGCCGGATTCTGTCCCGGTTGCCCCTCTTCCAGGCCAGCTCTTTGCTGTGGCCCGGGAGTGCAGTGGAGGATGGCCCAAGTGCTTGGGCCCTGCACCCACATGGGAAACCAGGAGGAAGCACCTGGCTCCTGGCTTTGGATCGGCCGCAGCGCGCCGGCCGCAGCGGCCATTGAGGGGTGAACCAACGGAAAAGGAAGACCTTTCTCTCTCTTTCTCTCTGTCTCTCTCTCTCTCTCTCTCACTGTCCACTCTGCCTGTCAAAAAAAAAAAAAAAAAAAGCTGTAGACGTAAGTCTAGTGACATGCAAATAGTGACATGACATGAGGTCTGCAGGGGTTGATCTTGGAAAGGAGACCTGGATTGAAGAGAGGAATTTGTGAAGTGTCTGTTTATAGATGATAACCCAGGGGAATGAATGAGATTTTTAAGAGTGAATTCACATAGATAAGAAAGGTCCAGGGAATGCATCTTAGGGCATGTCTAACATACAAATTCTGGGGAGATAAAGCATAATGGCCAACAAAGTGAGGGGAAAATAAGGAAATGCATTGTTCTACCAGCCAGGTAAAGAACGTGTTTCAAAGAGTGAGAAATGATTAATTATGACAAATGATGAGTACTCTTTCAAATAAGATGAAGATTGAAAGTTGACCATTAGTTTAGCAAAGTGATTAATATTTCTTAAGTGGTAGAAGAAGCAAATAAAAAAATCACAGACTGATACAATGAGGAGCTTGATTATAAGTCAGCCTTACATTACCCCCATTCTTACAGTTTCTGTGGGTCTCTGAACTGATTTTGGAATTCTTCATCTTATTTTTGCTCCAGCAGTCAATCCATCATGTTTATGTAATGTCTGATTTCATGTTGGTATTTTTAATTTTATCTTTAAATAAAATTATTGGAGTTAAGACAATATCATTGTCACTTTAGGAAGCAGTTTTCTACGAAGATCAATGACTGTTTGATTGTGTTTTTTTTTTTTATAAGTAGTTGTATTTCTTCTCTCCAGCTCTAGTGTTTCCTATAATACACTATGTCCCTTTTCGCTATCTCCCAGCTCATTCCAATTTTTCTTTTAAACAATCATAACTTACTACTTTATTAGGGTTTTTAAATGGTTTCTACCAACAAAGGTGAGCTCAGTGGTTGAAGACATCTCTGACAAGAGCTGTGTCATCTCCCTGTTCTTTTTTAACAGCACTTATTATCAAGTGTTACAGTGGATGTGCTACGAAATCTACATAAACAAATTTTTAATTTAATCAACTAACCAATCAATCAATTTGAGGCTGGGGCTCGGTTAGGCTAAAAGTAGGAGCCAGGGACTCAGTCAAGATTTCCCACAGGGGCGGCAGTGGTCTGACAATTTGATCCATCATCTGCTGCCCCCCAGGCACATATCAGCACAAAGATGGAATGGACAGCAGAGCTGGGACACCAAGCCAGGCACTCTGATGTGGGACGCAGTGTCCTGACATCTTAGCCACTACATCAAATGCCCACCCCAGCTCTGGATCCTTTTCACTCCTTGTTCAGACTCTATCTGAGGCCTCTTCATTGTCAGAGTAAAAGAACCTAGCTGAGTGGAAGCTAGAACATCTGTCCATCTTAAGTTTTTGAATGCTGCTTTTACTGTATGCCAACTTAAAAACAAGAGAACAAAAAACAAACCCCCCCTGCTGTTCAGGTCCCAGGCTCTTTTTCTCTTTCTCCATGTTCTAGGCTGCCAGAAATACCAATGAAAGATACTGCAGAGGCAAATGCCAGTTGCTTTGTTAGTTTACTCTTTTTTTTGTTTTTAATTTATTTTTGACAGGCAGAGTGGACAGTGACAGAGAGAGAGAGACAGAGAGAAAGGTCTTCCTTTGCCATTGGTTCACCCTCCAATGGCCGCCCCGGCCGGCGCACCGCGCTGATCTGATGGCAGGAGCCAGGTGCTTATCCTGGTCTCCCATGGGGTGCAGGGCCAAGTATTTGGGCCACCCTCCACTGCACTCCCTGGCCATAGCAAAGAGCTGGCCTGGAAGAGGGGCAACCGGGACAGAATCCGGTGCCCCGACCGGGACTAGAACCCGGGGTGCCGGCGCTGCTAGGTGGAGGATTAGCCTATTGAGCCGCGGCGCCAGCCCAGTTTACTCTTGCTAATTAGTGCTATTTTTCTATTTCTAGGCCCCAAGGAACTCCCTCACTTTTTTTTTTTACTGTTATTTAATGAATATAATTTTCCAATGTACAGCTTATTGATTGTTGTACTGGTGTTTGTGGTGACTTTAGCCAAGGTCTTCTGATTTCCAGATCCTTACCTGGCTCTTTTAGTTTTCCTTGCTTGTTCTTTTACCCTTCTTTATACATGCCCATTTTTCCATACATTTATTTATTATTTCTTAATAAATAATCTTTGCCCTTGGTTCATTTCAAACAGCCATATATCATGACAAATACTGATAGATTTCAGAGCTACCAGAAAATTGAACTTAGTTCAGGCTGTGAATCCAAAGGTCAGTTTTCATATTCCCTTCATCCACTTATTGGAGACTTAATTCCTCCACATAAAGGGAAGAGCTAGGAGAGCTGGTGTTGTGGCATAGTGGGTAAAGATGCCGCCTGTGATGCCAGCATCCCATCTGGTTGCAGATTCGTGACCCTGCTACTCCACCTCTGATCCAGCTCCATGATAATGGTGTGGGAGCAGTAGTAGATGACCCAAGCGTTTGGGTCCCTGCCACACATGTGAAAAACCCCAGTGAAGCTCTGGGATCTTTGCTTCAGCCTGGCCTAGTAACCAAAGAACCTTAGTGTCCTAAGGACCATATTGTTTTGAATAGTTTTTGTCCATCTTCATCTTGATTATTTTCAGTGATAAGAACTCATTGCAACGAGCTCATACACATAAGCATGCAGCTGGACCAACAGAATTAACCGTACATTTGAAATAATAAATCATAAATTATAAAAGTCATGTGGATAATAGATTATATCAATGTTAATTTCCTCATTGTGAGATTGTACAAGAGTTCTAGAAGATGATATCATTGGAGGAAATTGAATGAAGGGTTTGTGTGATCTCTATATTCTTAAAAGGGTAGGCTATCTACAATTATGTTAAAATAAGTTAAAACAGTATTTGTGGTACTTCATTTTCCAAGACCAGCCAACTGTCATGATGCTACATGGAGAATGTACTAGAGTAACTATTGTCTCATGTAAAATATGCAATGCTGGACTTTGGAAGTTTCATGATAAAATTCACAGAAGTCAATGGATAAATGGCATTCCGGGGTAGAAAAAAATTTATAAAGGACATGAAATTTAGTACCAAATACAGTTGTAGTGTCTGTAGTATTACTTGACTATAGACCCTATCTCTAACTATCCAGATGTTCTACTGCTAGTTAGCTGCCTGCTGCAAGCATGTCCTTTTTTTTTTCTTGTGCTTTTCTTTTTTTTTTTTCCTTCTGACAAGAATCATTTAATCTATGTATCCGGATGGTCATTGTTACAATTTCTAAAGCTAAACCAAACATGCTGTTCTTCTTCCCATTCTATCTCTTTTCTCATCATCTGGTCTTCCTTTCATTTCCCAGAAATCCTTAAATCATTGACTCCACCAAAGGAAGTCAGGCTTCTGACGGCTTAATAAATAAGTTCACCAGTGAACAGCCTATTTCTCATTCTGTTTAATTACAGGCTTAGAGACACTCAAAATGGAGGGTGTCTTAGGGATAAATAATATTGTAGGCTTGGTTTACTTTTTCTGATGGGCATTGGCATCCAGCCCTTCCTCTGCTTTGAAATTCATGACATGACTGTGGATGCATACTAAACAGATCATGGCCACCACACAGCCTGTTTAACCCATCCAAATGCAGCTTGACTAATTCAGACACTGTAATGCCCAATGCGGAGCAGTGGTTTAGGTAACCAACAGGGTGTTTTTTTTCTAGTGTCATCTATGTATGTGTTTAAAAATGAGTTCATATGTTATCATTTGAATTACATTTGTTGAGCTTCACTCAGGTTGAAATTCAATATGCTTGTTCTGTGTTCTAGGTCAGCTTCAAAACTGACTCTTGGAAAAATACTTATGTATAAATAATTAGCATGTAGACATTGTAAGATACACACATATACACATAACACACACATGTGAGTACTTCAAAAAGTTTGTGGAAAAATGGAATAAAAGTAAGTTTATTTTGATGCAGACAATTTTGAAATCCATGTATCAATTTTTTGTAATATACATTTCCATGAACTTTTTGAAGATGCCTTATACCCCCCAAATACAGGAAGCTAACAGTAAAAAGTAGTTTTCCTTCCTACTCTTGTTTCCTTAGTCTCACATTTATTAACAATCACTGTTAATAAATTAATATAGAAACATTATGTATACATAAACACATATGCCTATATTTTACAAAAAGATAAACCATCATAGCTATGCCTGCTTATTGCATAAAAGTTACACTATGGTTTGTTCCATTTATTTAATATATCATAAAGAGCTTTATACATCAGCACCTGTGATTTCCAGATACCTTTCAAACAACCTCCCAGGATTCTTTTAGGTGACTACAATCATGTTAAATTTAACCAGTAACATTTTGATGGACAATTGGTGTTTCCAATGTGTTATTATTATCAACAATACTTCAATGAGCATCATTGCATATGATTATTTGTCCCATGTGTAGTAGCATCTGTAGGATAGATTCTTGGCAAAGAATTCTTGGCCTAAGGGTACATTTACTTTTTAGGCTTATAGATATTACCCAGTTGTCTTAAAGATGTTGTACAGTTTTGTCATTCACATATTTTAAAGCTTTTTTCCTCATACCTATCCCTCCCAACTACATATAGTTTTTCTTTACTTTGCCAATATAATTATAATTGTGTGTTATATTTATCTAATTATAAATGAACATTAGTATCTTAAAATCACTGTTGCCTTCTTTCCACCCGAAAGCTTCCTTTTTAAACCCTTGAGTGGGGCCACTGTTGTGGTGTAGTGGGTAAAGCTGCTGCCTGCAGTGCCAGCATCCCATATGGGTACCAGTTCGAGTCCCGGTTGCTCCAGTGAAAGCAATGGAAGATGGCTCAAGTTCTTGGGTATCCCGTACCCATGTGGAAGACCCGGAAGAAGCTCCTGGCTCCTGGCTTTGGATTGGTGCAGCTCCAGCCATTGCAGCTGTCTCGGAGTGAACCAGCAGATAGATGACCTTTCTTTCTCTTTATGCCTCTGCCTCTCTGTAACTCTGCCTTTCAAATAAATAAACCCTTAAATAATATTCTTATTTTCCACAGTAACTCAAAATGATAGCTACAATAAGTCTCTGTGTTTATTTAAGTCTAAATTTGAGCTTTCTGTTACATTTATTTTACTATTTGTATCCATCAGTACTGTTTTTGTAAATTACCATAGCTTTATTAGAAGTCTTAATATATATTAGTTTAGTTGTACTTTTATTATTTTTAACTTTTATTTAATAAATATAAATTCCCAAAGTACAACTTTTGAATTATAGTGGCTTTTCCTCCCATAACCTCCCTACCACCTGCAACCATCCCATTTTCTACTCCCTCCCCCATCCCATTCATCATCAAAATTCATTTTTAATTATGTTTATATACAGAAGATCAACTTAGAATATTCTAAGTAAAGATTTCAACAGTTTACACCCACACAGACACACAAAGTATAAAATACTGTTTTAGTAGTAGTTTTACCATTAATTCACATAGTACAACACGTTAAGGACAGAGATCTTAAATGGGGAGTAAGTGCACAGTGACTCCCTTTGTTGATTTAACAACTGACACTCTTATTTATGGCATCAATAATCACTTGAGGCTTTTGTCATGAGCTGCCAAGGCTATAGAAGCCTCTTCAGTTCACCAACTCTGATCTTATTCAGACAGGGCCATAGTCAAAGTGGAAGTTCTCTCTTCCCTTCAGAGAAAGGTACCTCCTTCTTTGATGGCCCATTCTTTCCACTGTGATCTCACTTGCAGAGATAATTTTTTTTTTTGCCACAGTATTTAGCTTTCCATGCCTGAAATACTCTCATGGGCTTTTTAGCCAGATCTGAATGCCTTAAGGGCTGATTCTGAGGCCAGAATGCTGTTTAGGACATCTGCCATTCTATGAGTCTGCTGTGTATCCCTGTTCCCATGTTGGATTGCTCTCTCCTTTTTAATTCTATCAGTTAGTATTAGCAGACACTAGTCTTATTTATGTGATCCCTTTGACACTTAATCCTATCATTATAATCAATTGTGAACTAAAGCTGATCACTTTGATTATTGAGATGGCATTGGTACATGCCACCTTGAAGGGATTGAATTGGAATCCCCTGGCACGTTTCTAACTCTACCATTAGGGGTAAGTCTGATTGAGCATGTGCCAAACTGCACATCTCTCCTCTCTCTTATTCCCACTCTTAAATTTAACAGTGATCACTTTTCAGTAAAATTTAAACACCTAAGAATAATTGTGTGTTAATTAAAGAGTTCAACCAATGGCATTAAGTAGAACAAAAAAGTACTAAAAGTAGTAGACAAGGGCTGATCAAGTCATTGTTTCTCATAGTGTCCATTTCACTTCAACAGGTTTCCTTTTATGTGCTTGGTTAGTTGTCACCAATCAGGGAGAATATATGATATTTGTCTCTCTGGGACTGGCTTATTTCACTCAGCATGATGTTTTCCAGATTCCTCCATTATGTTGCAAATGACCAGATTTCATTTTTTTACTGCTATATTGTATTCTATAGAGTACATATCCCATAATTTCTTTTTTTAACTTTTATTTAATAGTTGTAATTTTCAAGAATTTCCTGAAATAATCTTCCAAGTATTTTGTTGTTGTTGCTTTTGTTGATAGTGTTGGAGTTGTTTCATTAAAATAACACGGAAATGCACACTGCTAAATAATGAGCCAGAAATTATAATTTTGAACCCATTTATGAGACTAGAAAAGCTTTTTGTACAAGATTAATAAGAAATAGGATTTAAAATCATATGTAATAAGGGAAGATAAAAAGAACCAACAAAGGCAAGAAAACTGAATAAATGTTCTAAATATGAAAGTCTATGAAAGAATCACAAGTTCTCTGGAATAAACCATGGACTTGAATTTTGAATGTGATTTAAGCAGCCAGCTAGTCTCATAGGTCAGCATTTATAACCCCTATTTTTAAGGCCTTGACAAACAGTAGCAGTGTTCTGACCTTAAACTTAAATTCCTTGAACTCTTAGTGCCTGTGAGTGTGCACCTGACATTCCTTTCCCCAGCATGCACTTCACTAGTCACAAGGAGCCATCATTAACACCTGCCCTGGTAGGGAGTATAACTTATAGAGAAGCTAACAAGTTCTGAGACTGGGGAAGATAAACAAAGTTAGCAAACTGCTATCTCTGGCAGACTGACCTTTAATCATGTCAAGATCCAGACCTTTTGGCATCACTTCAGTGATCTCAACTGCAGGAACCTTGTGTTTGACACTATTCCAGGTAACCATCTCTCTTTCTCGGAAAATATTTTGAGAGGTACTTTGAGGACTTGATTTTCTATAGATCTGTGCTTTGCACAATTTAACTACTCCTACTTAAAAAGATTTTCCTCAAGAAGGCATTTCCAGCAACCTGTACTTTATTATAGAGAGAGACACAGGAAACAAGTTGTCGGTAATATTAGTCTTAATTTTGTTTATGTATTACCATTGCTATCAAAATGCAATGCAAATTTTAACCTTTGTTTAACTTTGCTATGCAGTGAAAATTTCAAAACTAAAAAATGCTGTTGACATAGAGAAAGCTGCTGTGGTTGGATTAATTTAAGGCATGTTTGCTGTTGCCTGCAACCACACTTGATGCTTGACAGTTTTGCAATACTGCCTGATGGAGACAGAACTACTTTAGGGTTCATTTTGCTTCTGCTCTAACATTCCTCTCTGACCAAAACCTGCATCTCCATATCTATGTTACTTGAATGCAATGTGTCTGAAAGATTTAGGTCTAAAGTATATTAAGACTTCACTCAACATTTCATTATAACTCAGAAGTCTGACAGCTAATGAATTGGCAGTGAGCTGGCTATAATGTGATATTGTGTAATTTGAAGACACACAGAGAAGATTAGGAAGTGACTTGGAAGTAAAATGTTGGCTTTATTTGTTTATCTGTTATACTGAATCCCAAATGATTTCATTGACTCATAAGTAAACTTCCTTCATGGGCAAAATTTGAATGTTCATTTCCCTCTCTGTTAGTATGGAAATCTATTTGCAGCATTCTAGCAATTGAGAAGGCAACTCATCTACTGGGCATATAAATTGTTCAATACCACACTCTCTGATGGCCAATTCATGGCTCCATCTGCAACTCCACAAATCTCTCTACCCAGATAAACTTGGTGGAGTAAATACAAGGTGATAAAGAAGATGTGTTTTGGGGAAAAAAGACCTTACTCACTCCAAACTCCCAAGTCTGCTATTTGAAATTTTCTGACTTCTATTTGTACCTGCATTTGTATGTTATATTCTAAGAGAATAAATGCTTCAATTGGCTTCCTCAATCTGGATTTTGAAGCTACATACAAGTGATATTTAAAGATTTTTCTATTAGTACACTAGAATCCAAGTTCAAAGGGGAACACAGACAAAAACACCAGAAAAGGGTCCTTTTCTTTGTGATAGTGGGTATGAAGTATTGTAAATTATAAGGTTCAAAACAAAAAAAAATTAAGATAATTGTGCTATAATGCTGAAGGTAAGGTTTCTTAAAGCAATCAAGGTTACCACTTTTCCCCTCTTGATTAAGATTACAAATTTTGACAGGAATGCCATGTGATTTTAAACAAGCCTCAGTCTTAAAGTCACATGCTCACGCATTATTTAATATCCATTGCTGCTAATAGGATTAACTTCTGTTCTACACATTTGGTATATGCTTCCTTTGCATGAAGATACTCAGAAATAATTAATCCCCTTCCTATAGCTAAAACTTGAGAATAAAAAGTGCAAGATGCATTGAAGCTTCTAAGAGCCAACAAACCATCCATATACAAAAACCAGAAAATGCTTTCAGATCTATCTATAGTGGTTTGCAAAATGACATCTGGTTCAAGTATCTGTCTTCTGTCACTGTTGGGTTTGAGATTCCACCCAGGGCCAGCACTATGGCAAAGCGCATAAAACTACCGCCTGCTCCCTGCTAATTAGGTGCCTACAGACATGCCTGTGAAAGCAGTGGAGGATGGCCCAAGTGTCTGGGCACCGGCCACCCACATGAGAGACCCAAAAGAAGCTCCTGGCTCCTGGCTTTGGCCTGGGCCAGCCCTGGTCTTTGCAGCCATCTGGGGAGTGAACCAGAAGATGGAAGATCTCTCTCTCTCTCTCTAACTCTTTCAAATAAATATTTTTTTAAAAAGGATAACATCTCATTCAATAAAATCTGAGTTGAAATTTCATTAAAACAAAAAGAAAAAGATTCTACCCAGATACTTTTAAATTAAAGTCTGTACACTGAAAATAGACCCTGCTATGGTGTCTCCAATTAAAAAGAGAAACAGAATGATATAAACCCGTATTGTCTCTAGGTGCTGTTTGTATTAAAGGATTAGACAAATGAGATGCTTGGAGTTTATTGTTTGAAAAATGTGTTTCAGTTGGTGCTCTCGGATCTACCATGTGAAGAAAATGAAATGTAAGTAAATAGTAAGAGATCCCATGTTTTAACTTGTTATCTTAAAATTCTGAAGAATCAAAAAGGCTTAATTCATTTTAAAATCCCCAAATGAGTTTCCATTGATCACTATAATCATATAAGAAAAAAAGTAAATGATTTTGAAATGCAGATGGCTTCATTTTCTAAAACAGGAAAGATCCTTTTCATCATGATCAGTTTTGTTAGATAAATAAAGGGACGTCGATTTCTTGATTCTTAATGCTCAGTGAATTTCACTCCCTTGAGTTTTCAGAGATACTTTAAGTTCATGACAGAATCATAGTATAATCTATGGCTTCATTCATACTCATAAGTCATGGCAACAATGGGAGGCAGTCTTTGAGATAATTGCTTCAACTCTAAGCAAATAAGCCAAATTCTAACCTGTTGGATGTGTGAATTTCAAAGTGTTTTTGATATGAATTATGTGAATAATCAATTCAATTTTCTCACTTTTTCTACTGTAGACTTAATGGTTCTCAGAATTCTGCTCAGGAGATAGGAAGAAGGTGCCATTAATAATGCTGCTGATGATTAATGTTAACTGTAATGCAATGTGACTTAGCACAAGTGTCAGAAAAACTTCTCTGCCAAGCACTGTCTTCTGGTTGCAGCCCTCACTCCCAGCCAGATGTTGTCAATTATCCTTGCCCTCAATCTGGAGTCTTTGGGCACTGGAGCTAGAGCAAGAGCCCATGCTAGGAGGGGTGTTTTCTTAGGCCCTGGAACTGTGCACCTGTTTCTGGTAGACCATCTTTTTGTTGACAATTTGCTTATTATATTTGAGCCACCCTTTCTGCTCCTGCATAGTTCTCCATTTCTGTTTATGTGTATTCATTCTAGCATTTAATATGCAATCTTTAGCTGTTTGTGACATAGCAGATTTTTTGATTGCTATAGGGTTACCCAACACCGGCCATCATGGCTGCTCTTATCTTGCCTTTTCAGTTCTTTTGTTTGTTTGCTTTTGAAAGATTTTTTTAAATTTTGAGGTAACATTTTAATTTACATTATAGTCAAAGGCTTAATGGTTCACTAAGTAAAAACTTCAATAAGTAAAAAGTAAAATATAAAAGAAAAACACAGTTCAGCAGGAATATAAGCAAGAACTGTAGACAGTAATCATAAATAATATTCACATGAAGTGATGTCAATTTCACTTACAGGGAGTAATTTTTAAAAAAAATCATAGAGCATTAACACTATCGTACTATATCAGTCTTAACAATTTGCCTTGTGATTTTGGTCAGCCTTGTGCTATGTTGATAAGATTGATTTACTGCTTAAAATCACTTTACTTTATCCAATTTTTACTGAACTTTTTATGTAAAAAATAAAATCGATTAAAGAAAAAAAACAATTTGTTTCGCGAAGATATAAAACAATTGAAAAATCTATACTGGCAGCAACACTATTGCACACAAGATTTTGTTTATTTATTTGAAAGGCAGAATGACAGAGAGTGAAGGAGAGACAGGGATAGAGAGAGACAGAGATCTTCCACCTGCTGATTTTTTCTGCAATTGGCTATAACAGCCAAGGTTGTGCCAGGCTGAAGCCAGGAGCTAGGGATTCCATCCAAGTCTCCACGTGAGTGGCCAGGGTCCAAGCACTTGGTCCATAGTCTGCTGCTTCCCTGGCACATGAGCAGAGAGTTAGATAGAAAGCAGAATAGCCTGGATTCAAACTGGCACTCCAGTATGGGATGCTAATATCACAAGCCATGGCTTAACCCACTGTACCACAATGTTGGTCCCAACTTCTTCATCTCCTGTGTGTTGTATAGAATAATACAATAAAACAATTCATCATTGAAAATTATCTTAAACATTAAATCCAACTTTCTAATCATCATAACAGAAAAATATGTGTTTGACAAGTGTTTATACTGATTTTAGAGCCTTTGAGGTTGCTGTTCTCTTTCAGGTGAAGAAATTGAGACCCAGAGAGACATAGTAAGTAAGTTAATAGCAGAACTTCAACATTTACTTAAGTTGAAGCTGTGCTATTAACTTACTTACTGTGTCTACAACATTTATGTCCATGTCATCTTGCAGTAAAGTGTCTGTTGTATTGATCATTATTTGATACCAACAGTTTTGGGATACCAAGATAGACAGATAGGGAAAGATGTACTGATTTTGGCCATGTGGAGCTAATAGAAGAAAAGCAGAGACAGTGTATTTCTAGGGCAGAGTTTAGCAAAGTTTGCAGTGGAAAGAGATGCCATAGAGCAGCATGGGCAGTACAAACACACAGCAGTAAGCAGAGAGACCACCTGCAACCCCCTCACCCGGGGACTGGAGGAGACACCAGCTGCTCAAAGTGAGGTGAGACCAAACTGTGACAGCACATGTCACTGGTGATATTGCCTGAGAGAGAATCTCGTTAACCACAATGGCTTTGATTCCTGACTGGAGCCCTACCAGAGGTCAGCGTACCAACATAACCTGGTGAAATAAAAGTATATTGCTTTCTTTCCATTGCCCCAGAAGGGTGCCCTATGATCAGCAGGGAGAAAGCATCATCTTAATGCCAGTATAGTCTGGGGCAGCTCAGGTGAGTGTCCACCTATGAGATTTTTATCAGAGAAATAAATTTGTGTTCTCCACTGACTTTGAGCCTGGCCTGGAGGATTGGCAGGTGGTTAGGCATTTACTTAGGACTGCGAGGTGCTCCCATTCCTCAACCATGTTCAGGCTCTGGGGCTCAAACTGCCAAAGCAGAACACCCACAGTAAGTTGTCTATGGGAATGCCTCTGCTCTTTCTGTGGATGGGGCAGGCTTGCAGAGCTGAGAGTGCATCCTCTGATCCCTGTGACTATGGAAGCTTGTGCAGTATGACTGAAGGGGTTCTGTGATTGCATAAGAGGGAATGGTTGTAGCTGTGTCTCTGGGAAATCATTGAGTCTGGTTTCTGAGGCTCAGAGCTACCTGATCGCCTGGAATGTGTGATTGTAGGATGTTCCATGCTCACTTTGAGGACCTCACAGATCATTTATATAGTTTATGCACTTGCATGGCTGGAGATTGTAGGCACTGTGAGTTAATGTTGCACACCTATCACCTTGAAAGAGAGGAGGTGAGGCTGTGATTACGCCAGTAGATGTAATTATACCCTCCTCCCTACAGTGAAGATCTATCACTCCCAATTTGGGTGTCACCCTGGATTCTCACCCCACCCTTGAGCACTGATCAGAACTCCCTGGCCCTACCCAGCAAATTCCTCCTTATATTCACTCAAGTAGCAGACACTCCTCTAAGCCACAAAGGCATAGTTCAGAGAGAAAAGCCATCAGAGGAGAAAACCGACACGTTTCCACAAATGCCTAAAATAAACACAAAAATACAAAAAAGTAGAATAAGGAACGCAACAAGACTCCTCAAAATGAACACAACAGCCCTTAATATTAGAATGTGAAGGCAAAGAGATTAGTAAAATGCTTAAAAATGAATTCAACAGAATGATCATAAGATTACTCAGAAATACAGAGAAACAAATTCACGAGGTGAAAAAAAAATCCTACATAATATGGTTGAAAAATACTGCCAAGAGATAGAGATATTGAAGAGAAATCAAGCAGAAATATTAGAAATGAAGGACCCAATATGTCAAATAGAAAACACAATGGAAAGCTTCAACAGACTCGGTGAGTCAAAAGAAAGAATATGCAAGTTAGAAGATAAATCCTTGGAAATATCTCAGTCAGACCAAAAAATAAAAACAGAAAAACTGAAAATAGTATTTGAAATTTGTGGTATATTATCAAATGACCAAACAGATATCTTACTACAAGTTCCTGAATGTGTAGAAAGAGAGAATGTATTAGAACACTTATTCAGAGGGGTAATCACAAAAACTTGCTTAATTTGGAGAAAGAAAGAAGCATCCAAGTACAGAAAGCATACAGAACTCATAATAGATAGGGTCAGAAAGATCTTAACCATGATATATTATAGTCAAATTTTCAACAGTAAATCCTAAAGAACAAATGCTTAAATGTGCATGAGAAAGATGCCTGATTATCTTCAGTGGATCCCCAGTTATACTAATAGTTGATTTCTCATCAGATACCCTATAGGCCAACAGAGAATGTGGGGATATAGTACAAGTCCCAAATTAAAAAAAAAAAAAAACTGTCATCTCATAATACAATACCCAACAAGCAAAACTCTCAAAAATGCAAGTGAAATAAATATCTTTCAAAACAAACAGAAATTGAAAGAATGTCGCCATTTGTCCAGCCTTAGAAATAATTCTTAATGAGTGCTACACACAGAAATAGAGAATGATAGTCATCAACATGGAAGATTATGAAGGCAGAAAATCTAGTAAAAGTACAAAGGAAATCCAAAGCAGACAATATGTAAGAAAAATGGTAAGACCAAGTCATTACTTATCAATAATAACCTTGAATGTAAATGACCTAAATTCTCTAATTAAAAGATACAGACTAGCTGAATGTAGTAAAAACAAGACTCATCTATTTGCTGCCTACAAGAAACACATCTTGCCAACAAAAATACAAAAAAAAAACCACCTTAAAATGAAAGGATAGAAAAAGATATGCTATGCTAATGGAAAGCAAACATGAGCAGATGTAGCCATTCTAATATCAGACAAAATAGATTTAAACACAAAAGCTGTTAAAATGACAAGGAAGGCCATTATGTAAGATGAAGGGATAAATTCAACAGGAAAATGTGACTCTAATAAATACATATGCACTGAATGGTGACGCACCTGGCTATCTAAAATAAATGTTCAGGGATATTAAAGGAGACATAGACTCCAAAACAATAGTAATGTGGGACTTCAACACCCCAATTTCATCAACTGACAGATCAACTATATAGAAAATCAACACAGAAACGACAGAGCTAAACTACTCTATGGACCAAATGAACCTAATTAATATTTACAGAACATTTCATTGCATAGTTATTAAATATGCATTCTTTTCATCAGTTCAAGGAACTTGTCAAGGACAGACTGTATGCTAGGCCATAAAGCAAGTCTCAGTGAATTAAAAAAAAATGAAATCATATCATGTATCTTTTTGACCACATGAAATGAAGCTGGACATTAAAATTAAGAAACTATAGAAAATATTAAAATACATGAAGACAAAACAACATGCTTCTGAATGAAAAAATCAAAAGGGAAATTAAAAAATTCCAGGAAATGAATGAAGATTATAATATAACATATCAAAACTTACAGGACACAGCAAAAGCTATGATAAGAGGGAAGTTTGTAACAATTAGTGCCTACATGAAGAAATTGGAAAGGCATCAAATAAATTATCTATCAATGCATCTCAAGGACATAGAAAAACAACAACAACCAAATTCAAAATTAGTAGGAGGAAAGAAATAATTAAAATTAGAGGAGAAAAAAATTGAACATCCCCCACACCCCCCAAAAGATACAAAAGATCAGGAAAGAATAAGATGGTTTTTTGGAAAAAGAAACAAAATTGATACATAACTGGCCCAACTAAACAAAAAAAGAAGATCCAAATTTACAAAATCAGAGATGCAAAAGGAGATGTAACGATGGATACCACAAAACTAAAAAGAAGCATAAATATTTACTAGAAACAGCTATATGAAAACAAATTAGAAAATCTAGAAGAAATGAATAGATTTTTGCACACAAATAATCTATTATAACTGAGTCATGAAGACATAAAAAACCTAAATAGATAACCAACTTGGAGATTGAACCAGTAATGAAGAACATCCCAACAAAGAAAAGCCAGCGACCAGATGGCTTCACAGCTATATTCTACCAAATGTTCAAAGAAGAACGAATTCCAATTCTTCACAAACTATTCAAGATAATTTAAAGTGTGGGAATTCTTCTAAACTCCTTCTATAATGCCAGCATCACCTTAATTCCAATTCCAGAAAAAGATGCAACAGAAAAAGAGAGCTATAGACCAATATCTCTGATGAATATAGATGCAAAAATCATCCACAAAATGCTACTTAATTGAATCCAGCAACACATCAGAAAGATGATTCACTTGGACAAAGTAGGATTTATCCCTGGTAAGCAGGAATGGTTCAACATACACAAATCAATAAATGTAATACATCACATTAATAAAACTGAAGAATAATAACTATATAATTATATCAGTAGATGCAGAGAAAGCATTTGATAAAATACAGCATTCTTTCATGATAAAAACCTTAAGCAAATCAGGTGTAGAAGGAACATTCCTCAAAACAATCAAGGCAATTTATTACAAACCCACAGCTGGCATCATATTGAATGGAGAAATATTGGAATAATTTACACTAAGATCAAGACTAGAGCACAATGCTCACTTTCACATCATTGCTATCCAATACAGTTCTGGAAGTTTTAGGTAGAGCCATTAGACAAGAAAAGCTATTAAAGGGATACAAATAAGAAAGGAGGAACTCAAATTACCCGTGTTTGTAGATGACATATTCTGTATCTGGGGCAACCAAAAAATAATGTCATGGCTGAGAAAGAACTTGTATGATCAATACCATTCTCCATACTACAAAAAGCTTAACTACCTTGGAATACATGTAACCAAGGATGTGAAAGAACTCTACAATTAAAATTACAAAACATGAAAGAAAGAAATAGAAGAAGACACAAAAATATGGAAAAAATCTTCCATGTTTGTGGGTAGAAGGAGTTAATATCATCAAAATATACATACTACTACAAGCAGTTTACAATTAAATGTGATACCAATGAAAATAGCAATGAAATTCTCAAATATAGAAAAAAAGATGCTAAAATTTATATGAAAACACAAGAGTCCCAAAATAGTTAATGCAAAATTAAACAACAAAAGCAAACCTGAAAGTCATCACAATACCAGGGCATACTAAAGGGCAGTTATAATCAACATAGCCTAGTACTGGGACAAAAATAGGTAAGTGGACCAATGGAACAGAACATAAACCCCAGAAATTAATTCACATATATAATACCAACTAATCTTTGCTAAACAGGCTGAAATCAATTCCTGGAGAAATGACAGACTCTTCAATAAATGGTGCTGGAAAAAAATGGATCTACATATGCAGAAATATGAAACAATACCTTATACTTTATACAAAAATTAACTCAAAATAGATGAAGGACCTAAAGCTATGACCCCATACCATCAAATTACTAGAGGAAAACATTGGGAAAACTCTGCAAGACACTGACATAGGCAAAGACTTCTTGGAAAAGACCTTGGAATCATGGACATAAGGACAAAAATAGATAAATGACATTACATCAAGCTAAGGAGCTTCTGCATTGCAAAGGAAATACTCTGCAAAGTGAAGAGGAAACTGACAGAATTGGAGAAAACATTTGCAAACTATACACTATTATAGGATTAATATACATGATATCTATAAAGAGCTCAAGAAACTCAAAATCAACAAAGCCAACAATCCAGTTAAGAACTGTGTAAAGTACATCAGCCAGCAATTTTCAAAGGATGCAATTCCAATGTCCAAAAGACACATGAAAAAATGCTCAGGATCACTAGCCATCAGAGAAATTCAAATAAAAACCCCAATGAGGTAATACCTCACCCCAGTTAGAATGGCTATCATCCAAAAATCAGAAAACAATAAATGTTGGCAAGGATGTAGTAAAAAAGTAACCCTAATGCATAGTTGGTAGATATATGAACTAGAATACTTACCTGGCAGGGGAGACACCATGATCAGAAATGTAAACTAGAACATCCATTATGGGAGACAGTTTGGGGATTCCTCAAATATCTGAAAATGGATCTACCATACAACCCAGTCATCCAACTCCTGTGAATTTACCCAAACAAAATGAAATCATCTTATGAAATAGCTTTTTGTACCCCAAGTTTAATGCTGCTCAATTCATAATTGTTAAGATATCAAATCTACACAGATGTCCATCAACTGATGACTGGATAAAGAAAATACCATATATAGACACTATGGAACACTACTCAGGCATAAAAATAATGAAATCAAGTATTTCGCAATAAAATGGGCACAACTGGAAGCCATCATACTTAGTGAAATAAGTCAGTTTCAAAAAGACAAGTCTCATATGTTTTGTTTGGTATGTGGCAGTTAATTTAGAACAATAAAACATGTATGGGAATCAAATGGTCATTTTGGGATATGATTGTCATTTTTGGCCCTTGTTTATACTTCTGTGGAATTGTGGTTTTCCTATTTATTTTTTTAAGATTTATTTTATTTATTTGAAACACCGAGTTACAAAGAGAGGTAGAGACAGAAAGAGGTCTTCCATCCACTGGTTCACTCCCCAGATGACTGCAATGGCTGGAGCTGCACAGATCTGAAGCCAGGAGCCAGGTGCCTCTTACAGGTCTCCCACATGGGAGTGAACCAGCGGATGGAAGACCTCTCTCTCTCTCTCTCTCTCTCTCTCTCTCTCTCTCTCTCTCTGCCTCTCCTCTCTCTGTGTGGCTCTGACTTTCAAATAAATAAATAATTCTTTAAAAAAAAAAAAGGACAGTAAGTTTCTCAAAGTCATATGCAAAATGACATAGCAAAGGGAGACTTTGATTACAGTGCAAAAAAGAGAAAAGGAGAAACATTTCTAAATAAATCAAAGACAGCAATAAAGGGCTGGCTGGCCGCCCATTGGAGATGACTGGGGAGAAGGCATCTCTGATAACCAGAAATAAAAACATTTTCACGGATCAACTTTTATGCTGAAATAATTATGCAAAATGATTTACATACATTTCTGTTTTGAAAAATTTCTGTTTTAAAAAATTTGATCTATTACTTATTCTACTTAAACTTGTTTTCAAACAGTAGATTGATCCAGTATAGTCATTTTGTTTTTATAACTATATTTTGGTACAAATAATGCATTGCTATCTTAACTTTGTATAAAATGCAAGTATTATAAGTAATATATTTTATGAAATAAACTGATAGAATCCCCATTCAATTGCTCTTCTAATTCATTCTCCTCCAAGTAAGCAATCACAGATGGGCATGCATGTGCATAAATAAACTCAAAATCATGAATGACAAATTCATAAAATACTTTTTTTAAGATTTATTTATTTGAGAGGCAGGGTTAGAGGGTGTGGGGTGGGTTTCCATTCACTGATTCACTCCCGAATAACCACAATGCTCAGAGATGGGCCTATCCAAAGCCAGGAACCAGAAGCTTCATCCAAGTCTTCCATGTGGGTGCAGGAGCCCAAGCACCTGGGCTGTCCTCTATTGTCATCCAAGGCTACAAGCAGAGATCTGGATTGGAAGAGGAACAGCTAGGACTGGCTAGGACATAAACTGGCACCCAAATGAGATACTGGCACTGCAGGCAGAGGCCTAGCCTACTATACCATAGTGCCAGCCCCATAAAATAGTGTTTAGATTAACTGCATTAATAGATTTCCTAATGGGGTTGGATTGTGATATAGTGGATAGAGCCTCAGCCTGCCACATAGGCATGCAATATGGAAACTAGTTAGTGTTCCAGCTCCTCCATTTACAGTCCAGTTTCCTGCTAATGGCCTGGGAAACCAGCGGAAGTTGGCCCAAGTACTTGAACCTCTGCACCCACATGGGAGAATCTCCTGACTCCTGACATTGGACTGGTCCAGTCCTGACCTGACTATTTCAGCCATTTGTGGAGTGGACCAGCAAATGGAAGATTCTTTCTCTCTCTCTCTCTCTCTCTCTCTCTCTCGCTCTCGCTCTAGCTCTAGCTCTATATCTAGCTCTAGCTCTATCTAGCTCTATCTCTATCTAGCTCTCTGTAAATGTGACATTCAAATAAATAAATCTTTAAAAAATAGATTTTCTATTGATATTCCATCACCTATCTGAGTACAGTTAAGTATTTTGTTCAAGAAGGCAAACAAATACAAGGCAGATCTTTTATTTGGACCCAGGACTAATTTCTGAGCCCAGAATATTAATCACAAAGCTATATTGTATATCCGACATTTAACTTATTATATAGCTGGTGAAAAATCTGAGAGAAATACATTTCATCTAGTGAATGCTCTATAATTTACCACCAACTTCTGGAAAATATGACTTGATATTCCCTATCCTTCAAATTATTATTACATAAATTGCACATTAATGCATGTTGAGGAAAATTTTTTAACTGAGAAAAACTCCCAGAATTTTTTGTTACATTTAATCTGAGTACCATGGACAGCATTGTTCACATCGCCTACAACATTCTTCTCTTTACAAGGCCCCAGGGTTAGATTTTTTTTTTAACTTTTATTTAATGAATATAAATTTCCAGTGTACAGCTTATGGATTACAATGGCTTCCCCCTCCCATAACTTCCCTCCCACCCGCAACCCTCCCCACTCCCGATCCCTCTCCCTTTCCATTTGCATCAAGATTCATTTTCAAATCTCTTTATATACAGAAGATCAATTTAGTATAAAGATTTCAACAGTTTGCACCCACATAGAAACACAAAGTGAAACATACTGTTTGATTACTAGTTATAGCATTAAATCAAAATGTACAGCACATTAAGGACAGAGATCCCACATGAGGAGCAAGTGCACAGTGGCTCCTGTTGTTGACCCAACAAATTGACACTCTAGTTTATGGCGCCAGTAACCACCCTAGGCTGTCGTCATAAGTTGCCAAGGCTATGGAAGCCTTCCAAGTTTGCTGACTCTGATCATATTTAGACAAGGTCATAAAAGACAGAGTGAGGATAGTAACCAATGATCCTAAGAGTGGCATTTGCCAGGTCTGAACAATTATACAGCAGTAAGTGGGGAAGAGGACCATCAGTACACACAGGTTGGGAGTATAGCCATTGGTGGTAGAGTAGAGGTTATGATTACAAAGGAATGAGGCCCAAGTGCGCTAGACAGGGTCTAGAACAAAGGACAGAGTCATTATTAGAGGAGCTAAGAAAGGTGCTGTCTAAGCTACACACACACAGCTCTCAGGCCACACTCATTTCAAGCCTCTAAGCTACAATTAAGTTTTCTGATTTAGAGGCAAATAGAACCTGATAGAAGGGGCTTGATAATAATCTGTTGGGCTTTAGGCCTTGTAAGTTAAGAGGCCCAGACCTATCTATCTCTTCACATGGGGTATATCCTAAGGGAGATGTGAACCTCCTAGGGGAAGGCACTCTGTTGACTTTCATTACTTGGCTGGCCTGGGAGGAGAGCTGGCCAGGTAAAGGCAGGTGGCATCTCTAACAAGAAATTTACAGTTCTGCCTGCAATGTTGCTGACCCTACTTGACCATCCCCTCAGCTGCAGTGGTCACTTTGGAAGTTGGGCTGAGTGAAGGGCTTTTCAGCTTAGAGCCAATAAGATCTGTGGCTCTGACCTGGGCATCCTTCGACTCCAGGGCAGGTCCATTTCCAGTGATCCAACTCTTGGAGAGCTGCCAGGGCTCTTCACAAGCTGACTTCTGCTGAAGCCCAGGCTTATCACATTGAAAGCCATTGCAGTGGACTGGCCTGTTGGGTCTCCTTGAGGGCAGATCACTGTACAGATCAGCCATTAATAGGCCTGCCACCCATTGCTTCTGATGCCTAGCTTTCTTTTCCTCCTGGTTTGTGTTAAAGCAGACCAGAGGATGCAAGTCAAGAGAGTGCCCAAGTTCCATCTCTAATCTTCTGTGGCCTGAACTACAAGTCTATAGTCACAGGCATGTTCTGTAGTAGTTTTTCTAAAGTAGACAATGCCCATGAGGAAAATTATATTCTCACTTTAAAACTTTCTTTCCCTTTGGTCTGAAAGGGAGGTTTTTTCTACTTACTGTATACTTCGCTGATGGCGAAGTGGATCTAGCTATGAGATTATTATTTAAGTTCTTATTTTGGCTATGCTATTACAGAAAAATGTTAGCCATCTCTTTTATAAGGTCTAAAGATTAAATTGTGCATCCTACAGATTCCTTCATAATAGAATTAGTTTCCTACCTTGAAGAGAATAGAGAAATGAAAGAACAAGTTGGGCTTAGAATAGAGAAATGAGGGAGCAAGTCCTAGATTGCTTGCTGACAATAGAAATATCGCATGAATACTTAGCAAACCGTTTCAACCATTAGATAACAACTTAAGAAAACATTTACCAGAAGGTCCAATGCCTTCTACAAATTTTAAGAATCATGTATTTGAAAACACCTCTTAAATATCTAACATGGTGTAGTTTGTTTAACCAGTAAACTTAAGCACAACCATATAAAATGTTTTTAGTTTCTTTCTACCAACCAGTTTAAAACATATGATACACACATTCAGGTCACACAAATTAAAATGTATCTTTGATTGATTTTAGCAGCTTAAATTTATGGACAATCTTATCTATAAGCCATTTAAAATAAAACTCTTAATAAAATTTCCCCATGTGGACATACAATATGTGCATACATATAACATAGCATAGTAGACCAATATAGCAATTTTAATAATAGCTTTTAAAATCTTTAACTCTTTTTGTAGATTGCCAATTGATTTGAATTGCTTTTTGTTTTTAGTAACCTCAGTTAACCATACTTACTCTCAGTTGGTACTGTTAATACATTATTGGCTTCATCTGTTTACAGATCCATCCCAAAGTACTGAATACAATAAAAGTGGCTGGAAAAAGTCCATAGGAACCGATAGGAGGACAGCTAATCACAGAACCAACAATGCTTTAGTTTTATGAGCAGCAAATCATATATAACTGTGGATGACAAAAGACTTTAAGTCACCGTGTTTAAAATTATAAACTCATCAACCAACAAGAGGCACTTGCTTACTTCACAGTATTTTTGAAAGCACCTGTAGGATTTTACAAGTATTTAACCCTTTAGGCTTCTGGGGCTTTCTCATTAAGATAACTATCATGTCTAGTAACACAAGATCATTAGACTTTTTAATTCTCAAATATTTGTATTAATAGCATTTTCCATTATAGAAACTTAAAGTTTGGTACCACATCACATCTTGACAGTACTTCTAATATAATCCAAATAGCCTGATTAGTTGGTGTCTCTATAAGATGAGAGACATAGGTCCTTTGATTTTTTCAGTTGGGCGCAAACTGGAAAAACCAAAGTCCAGGATTTACTGGAAATTTTAGAGACCAGATTGTTTGAAACTTTGATTTTTTGAATGCCTGTCAAGAATACAAGAAGGCTCAAAATCCAAGATATCTGGTTGAAATTAGATTCCTTAAAATCATGTCATATCATAGACCAAATTTGATCATTGTTACAAGGTGATTATTCAAATCTTTGAAAATAAGCACATATTTAAATAACCCATAGCTCTTAATAAAAATTCAGCTGTTTTTGAACAATTAGAATTTAACAGACATCAGAACATAATAGATTACTTTAACACATTGCTTTAACAGAGCATCAGAGTTTAATTCTATGTCAAAGAGAAATCGAGCTTCCTGTGATCTTTTGCTGTGAGGTTTCCTTCCTTTACCTTCTTTCCTATTGGTGACCATGTTTCTGTGTTTCTGTGTGTAACACATCTTTAAGCATCTTTTGCAGTGCAGGATGAGTGGCAACAAATTCTTTCAGTTTCTGTTTGCTATGAAAAGTCTTAATTTCACCTTCATTCACAAATGAAAGCTTTGCAGGATATAATATTCTGGGCTGGCAGTTTTTCTCTCTTAGTACCTGGGCTATGTCTCGCCATTCCCTTCTAGCTTGTAGGGTTTCTGATGAGAAGTTTCCTCTGCTGTTTCTTCCCCTACTCTTCCTTGACCCTGCAATATCTCCACTTTTATTCAACTGTCTCTCCCCCCGGACTAATAGTGTGCTCCCTGCCTATTCCGCCATCTTGCCGCCTCCCAGGTTTAGAATTTTTCTCTGGTTTTTCTACCAGGAACTGTTGTATTTCTGGTGAGTAGTGGCATTCATTTAGCTAATTTTAGAGGATACCATATAACCAATTCTCTTTCTTACCATTTTTATTGCCGGAAAGTTTAAGCCAGATCTAGAATTCAGTTCAAATTTTCTATATGGGATTTACTACAGTCAGTTTCCAAACTGATATCCCTCTTGGTTTATTTTCTTTGTCTAATACTATACATGCTTCAATTTCTATTTCTTGTGTATATTTTCAATCTTTTCTTAAGACATTTTAAAACTCAGTATATTGCAAGTATACAGACAGTCCTATAGCTAGCTTCTACTCTTTCCAGTCATATTAATGCACAGTGATAAGAGACAGGGACTGCATAGCCAGGCCACATGTGTTTTAAGGCTTCCTCTGTCACTTCTAGCAATGTTTTCTTGGGGGAGTCCTTAATTTCTCTTTGGCCAAGCTTTCTCAATTATAAAATGAGGATTAAAAGAGTATGATCCTACCTTAAAATGCTGTAACTTTGAAAGTGAGTTACATCACACAAAGTTATATATCTAAAATGGAAGGGTTCCTGGCTCTGCAGTTTTTTTCTTAAATTCATGGAATCAGTACATTTATAATTAATTTAGTTCTACAGTTTCTCAGTACTGATAAGAGCAATAAGGACCAACTAGTCCAACCATCTATGTGCAGTTGAAATCAACTCCACAACATCTAAGTAAGGAAGGAACCTAGGTGTTCTGATAGGGACAGAAATGATCTCTTTCAACATCTACTTCTGGAGAATTCTGATTATTTTGAATGTTTCATTTAAACATTATTCTCAACTCTTGTGTATCTCTTTGACATTTTCTTTTCTTTATATCACCACCATCCCAGTTTGACTAACCTCCGCATAGTAATTTCATTCTCAAAAATACAACCTTCCCTATAAGGATTATCTTGTGTTTAAAAATATGTAAGTATTGGGTGGCACTATGGCTTACTTGGCTAATCCTCTGCCTGCGGTGCTGGCACCCCAAGTTCTAGTCCTGGTTGGGGCGCTGGATTCTGTCCTGGGTGCTCCTCTTCCCATCCAGCTCTCTGCTGTAGCCTGGGAAGGCAGTGGAGGATGACTCAAGTGCTTGGGCCCTGCACCCGCGTGGGAGACTAGGATAATCACCTGGCTCCTAGCTTCAAATTGGTGCAGTGAGCCGGCCATAACGGCCATTTTGGGGGTGAACCAACGGAAGGAAGACCTTTCTCTCTGTCTCTATCTAACTCTGCCTGTCCAATAAACTAAAATAAAATATGTAAGTATTAAGAATATAGCTCTCATCCTGATATTTTAAGAACTCAAAAGTATAAAAATAGAATCTGAAAAAGAAATAAAAATTACTGTGGGGGAGTTAAGCAAGGAGTGGGAAGACCCATGTTCCAGCTTAAGTTCCTTGACCAACTCGTAGCTTATTCACTGTATTTTCCCACTCCAGCTTTCAGCTAAACAGTATATACAATCCAAAGGATGAAATAAATGATCCTGTAGGTGCCTGCAGCTCTGAAATTCATGACACCATTGCATTTCTCCAGCTGTGGCCTGGCCATCTTGTTGCATATCAGAACCTCCACCAAAGGGTGTTCAGGGATTAGAAGGTGCAATAAATCAGTTTGGGTATTTGTTTAGTCCTGAGTGGAGGATAGGGAAAGAGTGATTTAAAAATAGAATGAAGAAATAAAATGAAGTACTTAATATTTAAAATCCATATCAATGATAAATACTCATATGTGAATTATTTTCAAATGAAAAAAATAGAAGCAGAGATGGATATTACAGGAACCTGAAATAATCCACACTTTGAGTCAAGAGTTTCCTTGTCAATATTCCAAAAACAAGAACTTCTGTTCTTTTACTTGGCCAGGACACCCAGAAACTTTCCTTCCATACATCCTTAACTTAAATACTACATTTTAAAGATTTTTATATTTTAATGTTACATGTTAGTGCTATCTGACTACAAAAGTTCAAAAAATTCAAAACAGAAACTCCTCATAATACCGTCTTTAAGAGAAGTAAGCACTGTTAATGGTTTGGTGTATATTCATATCTAACTAGTAACTATTTAGGTGAAATTATTGTATTGGTGCAAAAGAAGAAATGCAAAATAAGATTCAATTCTCTGTATTATTTTACTTAACAAGAATTCAATTTCAAACCTAAATCTATGTTCCTTAAAAAATTAAATTTTGGGGGTCAGTGTCATGGCTCACTTGGTTAATCCTCCACCTGCAGCGCCGGCATCCAATATGGGCACCAGGTTCTAGTCCTGGTTGCTCTTCTTTCAGTCCAGCTCTCCGCTGTGGCCCAGGAAGGCACTGGAAGATGACCCAAATGCTTGGGCCCCTGCACCCACATGGGAGACCAGGAAGAAGCTCCTCGCTCCTGGCTTTGGATCGGTGCAGCTCCGACCATGGTGGCCATTTGGGAAGTGAACCAACAGAAGGAAGACCTTTCTCTCTCTCTCTCTCTCTCACTGTCTATAACTCTACCTGTCAAATAAAAAAATAAATAAATTTTGAGAAGCAGAGAGAAAGATACACACACAAAGGGAAAGCTCCCATCTTCAGGTCCATTCCCCAGATTATAATGGACTGAGCTGGGCCAGGCCAAAGCCAGGAGGTTGAAAATCAACTGAGGTCTCCCATTTGGAAGGTAGGAACCCAATCACATGAGCAATGACTGCTACCTCCCAGGGTCTAGCATTAGTAAGAAGTCAGAGTCAAGATTCAGAGCTGGGAATCCAATACAGATACTTCAATGTGGGTGCAGATTTAACAAGCAGCATGGTAACCAGCAGGCTTGCCCCCATTCTTTTTGATGATTGCGTAGCAACACTCTATAAGAATATTCCATGAATTATTTTCAAAAATCTTTTAGTGACAGTCACTTTAAAAAGATTTATTTATTTGTTTAAAAGAGTTACAGAAAGAGAGAGAGACAGACAGACAGACAGACAGCTCTTCTCTATTTGCTAGCTCATTCTCCAGATGGCGGTAATGGTCAGAGCTGGGCCAGGCCAAAGCCAGGAGCCAGGAGACAGGAGCCAGGAGTTTCTTCTGGGTCTCCCATCTGGGCGGCAGAGGCCATCTTCTGTTACTTTTCCCAGGCCATTAGTAGGGAGCTAGAAGTGGAACAACTGGGACACTAACCAGTACCCCTACAGAATTCCGGTGTTGCAGGCTTTGGTTTTACCAGCTTTACCACAACTCTGGCTATGCTCACTTTCTAAAGTCATACTTCAGTTGTTGTTTTTTCTTAGCCATTTGTACCTGTGAACTTTGCAGAATTCTACAGGCACTCAGAAAAACAAAGATATAAGAACAATCAAAAAATTTTCAGTTAGTCATTTACTTCTGTCTTAAATGTTTTGTGTAAAATTTTTAATTAGATGGGTCAGGCATTGTGGTGCAGAGGATTAAGTCGCTGCTCATATCAGAATGCCACTTCAAGTCCTGTTTGCTCTGTTTCTGATCCATCTTCCTGCTAATGCACCTAGGAAAGTAGCAGATGAAGACCCAAACACTTGGCTCCCTGCCACCCACATGTGAGTCTGATGAATTTCCCAGCTCCTGACTTCAGTCTTGCCCATGCTCAGCTATTGTAGGCACTGGGGGAATGAATCAGGGGTGAAAGATCTCTCTATTTCTATGTCTACCTCTGTATCCAGTTCTCCCCTGACTCACCCTCTCTCTGTCACTCCACCTTCAAATAAATAAATAAATCTCTAAAAAAAATTCGAAGTTTACACTTTGCATATGTTAAAAGTCTTTTCTCTCCTGTAAGATGATAGACATGGCTGACTCCTGAGGGATGCTAGAAGCAATAAATTAATTGACATTAAGGAATGCCAAGGAAAGCATATTAGTGGCCCAGATATTCTGATATGAAAACAGTCCATCAGCAACATATGTCCAGTGCAACATCTCGGGCATAGTGAGGGACTCCAGTATAAATAATTGATACATCTTGAGACATGGGGAATTAAGCTTCCTGAAAATCTCACTGTGAACTTTACTTTTGTAGGATAGCTTTAAACCTTAGTGCCTACACACACAGAAGATTTTTAAAATTATAAGCGAAGAGGTCAACTAACTCTCTGTTAAATGACATATTTGGTTACACCCATTCAATTTCCTCCTAGCCTAATTTCTTTCCTCATGAGTTGCCCAAGTAGAGTGAAATCAGTTGAAGTACTTAATATTTAATAGTTAACCTGCTATTCTCTACCAAGATATTAAAAGTTAGCAAAGATCAGTAACATTTCCATGGATAATTTGGTTCATGAAGGATTCTAGGTCTCTGGATAAACAGAAAAGTGAGATGAATATCTGACTAATACCTATTACTTATTGTCCCTGAAGTTAGTTACCAGCTTCTCAGAGAGCATGACAGTATTTGTAACTCTAGAATCAAACTTTAAACAGGATATTTATTTGTTTACATGACTGATAATCTCAAATTTTTCTTTTTACAAATGCCTTGAATGGATTAAATGAAAGGCAGGCATTTGCTTAATCATGCTTAGAGTAGAGATGGATGTGGATATAAGTAGGTGACTGTTCTGGGGATATAGATGTGGTCTGTACCATTTGGAGGTTCAAATGAAATAGATATTAACCATCGAGAGGTGTAGCATTAACTGCTCTTCCTTTATCAACAGATGTGTAAATTATAATGAACAACAACCCAACAGCTGGTATGTCTGGTAAGAATATTCTCATGTTTCAAAAATAAAATATTTGGTGATATATACACAGTCTTTTCCCTAATTAATTTTATATGTCACATGAACTCAATAGTTTAAGGAAATTTTAGAAATCATCATTCCTCAACTGATTTTTTTTTTGACAGGCAGAGTTAGACAGTGAGAGAGAGAGAGAGAGAGAGACAGAGAGAAAGGTCTTCCTTCCATTGGCCGCTATGGCCAGCGCACTCTGCTAATCCGAAGCCAGGAGCCAGGGACTTCCTCTGGTCTCCCATGCGGGTGCAGGGCCCAAGCACCTGGGCCATCCTCCACTGCCTTCCCAGGCCACAGCAGAGAGCTGGACTGGAAGAGGAGCAACCGGGACAGAATCTGGCGCCCAACTGGGACTAGAACCTGGGTGCCAGTGCCACAGGCAGAGGATTAGCCTAGTGAGCCACGGTGCTGGCCCTCAACTGATTTTTATTCTGGCTTCAAAAGCCATTCAAAATATTACTGTTACTTCTTTGAAATCCTTAGACAGTTATTATGTCATTCTAAATCTTGACTTTTTTATTTTCCAAACTTAACATATTAGTTCTCTTAGTTAGATTGTTAGCTCCTCAAAGGCAGAGATTCTATTTTGTGCACGTTTGGATCTCTAACTTCAACATGTAAAATATGCTCAACTTCTTAAATATTAGTTAACAGGTATTTAAGAAGCTATGGATGGGCCGGCGCTGCAGCTCACTAGGCTAATCCTCCACCTGCAGCGCCAGCACCCCGGGTTCTAGTCCTGGTTGGGGTGCCGTAGCTGCCATTTGGGGACTGAACCAACGGAATAAGGAAGATATTTCTCTCTCTCTCTCTCTCTCTCTCTCTCTCTCTCTCTCTGTGTGTGTGTGTCTAATTCTGCCTGTCTAAAAAAGAAAAAATGAAAAGAAGCTATGGATGAATTAAAGGAGAAGTGAATGAGCTAAAGAAATAAAGCATTGCTTTTGTAGAATAACTCTCCAATTTCCAAGAAGAAATGATTGTTATCACCTGACAAGATGGACCGTCTCTACTGGCAGAGCATACTCCAGCTTCAGTGGAGATGTATGAGAGGTGGTGGTTGATTGCTGCGGATTTAAGCATCTCGGATTGCTTGCAGCCAGTCCAGCTGGGTCTCTGTCCAATTAAATGTCATAACAGAAGCTCTTACCTCCCCTTGCCTCTATGTCTCATGCTCCACCTCACTCCTTGCTTGCTATTTTTCATGTCAGGTTTCTGCTTCTGATTTTCTTGGTGGCTCTTCTCTGTGGAGTGGTGCTCTACTGCTTCCAGTGCTGGCTGAAGAGACCCCGGATTGATTCCTCAAGACGCACTATGGCCGTGTTTGCTGTTGGAGACTTGGACCCCATTTATGGTGAGCGGCAGACTTCTACACACTTCTGGACTCCTTTTTGAATATTTATTTATTTAACTGAAAGAGTTACAGAGAGGTAGAGAGAGAGAGAGAGAGAGAGAGAGACAGTCAGAGCTGAGCCCTCTGAAGCCAAGAGCCAGGAGCTTCTTCTGGGTCTCCCACATATGTGCAGGGACCCAAGCCAAGCACTTGGACCATCTTCTACTGCTTTCCCAGACCATAACAGAGTAGATAAGAAGTAGAACAGCAGGAACTAGAACTAGCACCCATATGGGATGCTGCCACTCAAGGTGGCATCTTTACCCACTACGTCACACTGCTGACACCTGGACTCCTTTTTAAAAGCTAGTATTTTGTGGTGATTTTTTTTTGACAGGCACAGTAGACAGTGAGAGAGAGAGACAGAGAGAAAGGTCTTCCTTTGCCATTGGTTCACCCTCCAATGGCTGCTGCGGCCGGCGTGCTGCTGCCGGTGCACCGCACTGATCCAAAGGCAGGAGCCAGGTGCTTATCCTGGTCTCCCATGGGGTGCAGGGCCCAAGCACTGGGGCTATCCTCCACTACACTCCCGGGCCATAGCAGAGAGCTGGCCTGGAAGAGGGGCAACCAGGACAGAATCCGGCGCCCCGACCGGGACTAGAACTTGGTGTGCCGGCGCCACTAGGCGGAGGATTAGCCTGTTGAGCCACGGCGCCGGCTTGTGGTGAATTGAAAAGCTGTCATCTACAAAGCAGGTTTGTGGACATAGACTAAGACATGACATACTGGAGGCTCTAAGGCACACATTGATGACAGAGATTAACTAATAAAACCCCAGAAGAAAGGAAACACCAGAGGAAAAAAAAAATTGTCCTGGGGAACCAACTTACAGTTGAGTGTAGGAACAGAATATGAACATTTTACTTATGCCACAAGCAGAATGGAAGAGATATGCTGGTCTGGACACTCCAAATGGCAAGTAGAGTTTAAGTGAAGAATATCTCTAAGCTTTTACGATCAATTTTCCCTACCGTGTATTCATGATAGCATTTAATAAGCTCTCTGGGTTGCTAATTAATTCATCAGAAGTGCTTAAAAATGACACGTAAACACACTTCCAAGATTGTTACCCTTGTAAAATCTGATCACTCACACAAGAAAGTGTGAGTCCTTATACTTTATCTCTCTCTCTCTCTCTCTCTCTCTCTCTGTCTCCTCTCTATCTTTCTCTGACCCCACATACTGGCAGCATTCTGATGCTGGCTACTCCCATCTCCATCCCCAAAACAGGCCCCTTACATCATATTCCAAATTGTAGATATTTTCTGGTATATGCTTTGCGCTTCCGATGATCTTTTGCTGTGAGGTTTCCTTCCTTTATCTTCTTTCATATTGATGACCATGTTTCTGTGTTTCTGTGTGTAGCACATCTTTAAGCATTTTTTGCAGGGCTGGACGAATGGTGACAAATTCTTTCAGTTTCTGTTTGCTATGAAAGGTCTTTATTTCACCTTCATTCACAAATGAGAGCTTTGCAGGATATAGTATTCTGGGCTGGCAGTTTTTCTCTCTTACTACCTGGCCTTTATCTCGCCATTCCCTCCTAGCCTGTAGGGTTTCTGATGAGAAGTCTGCTGTGAGTCTAATTGGAGATCCTCTGAGAGTAATCTCACATTTCTCTCTTACACATTTTAGGATCTTTTCTTTATGTTTCACTGTGGTGAGTTTGATTACAACATGTCGTGGTGAGGATCTCTTTTGGTCATGTTTACTAGGGGTTCTATGAGCTTCCTGTACTAGGATGTCTCTGTCCTTCTCCAAACCTGGGAAGTTCTCTGCAAGTATGTCACTAAAAAGGCCTTCTAATCCTTTCTCCCTCTCCATGCCTTCAGGAACGCCTAGAACCCGAATGTTGGGTTTTTTGATAGTATCCTGTAGATTCCCGACAATATTTTTTAGATTTCTAATTTCCTCTTCTTTTCTTTGGTTTGACTGTATACTTTCCTGTTCTCTGTCTTCTAAGTCTGATATTCTCTCTTCTGCTTCGCCCATTCTGTTTTTAAGGCTGTCTAATGTGTTTGTCATTTGATCTATTGAGTTCTTCATTTCATTATGGTTTCTTGTCACTATCACAGTTTCATGTTCTACTAGTTATTTCATTTCATTTTGATTCCTCCTTAATATTTCATTTTCATGAAAGAGATTTTCTATCCTGTCCAGTAAGGATTTCTGTAGTTCAAGAATTTGTTTTTGAGAACTTATTAATGTTCTTATCAATTTTTTGAGATCTGCTTCTTGCATTTCTTCTATCTCATCATCTTCATAATCTTGAATTGGGGTATCTGTTTCATTTGGGGGCATCATAGTGTCTTCCTTGTTCTTGTTACCTTGGTTTCTGCGTTTGTTGTTTGGCATTGTGGAGATATTCTTTGGTTTCTTTGCTGTGGTGTTTTTCTCATTATACTATGACTCTAGATTAAGTGGACTGTCTGCTTTTGTAGGATCCTTAGAGGCTGTGATGGGTGTGGCCAGAGAGCTCTGTTTAGTTCTTCAGGGTTAAGGGTGTGCCAAAGGTGACTCACCCAGGTTGTTTTCTCTCTCTCTCTCTCTCTCTCTCTCTCTCGACTCAGAAGGGAAGCAATTCCACACAGATGAGTGGAATTGAGGGTAGTTGATGCATGAAATCTGGCCCCTTTGGGTATTAGTCTGCTCTACCCCAAGGACCACACAAAGGGTCTATGCAGCCCTCAGTATGGTCTCAAATTTCTCTGCAGTCTCTCACCAGGTTGCCAAGGCCACCGAGTTTGTGTAGTCGGTGAGTTCTCTCGCCCACCCTTACATTTTCACAGTCTCAGTTCGTTAGCTCCACACTTTCACTAGGTTCTAACTTCCAGTTATTTCTCCCTACCAGAGCCAGGGTTTTCTGCTTGGCTGATGGTGGGTGCTGCTTTACATATGTCCAAAATAGCACCTGTTCTTTGTCTTGCTCAGCTTTGTAAGGTGAGTGGAGAGAGAGGCTAGTGTCCATGCCAGTTCCCCTTATTTATTCGTTTTTTTTTTCTCTCCTCCAGTCAGCCTGGTGAACTTTCCCCAGCGGGGCTTCAAACCTCGTTCCCTCTAGGCTTTTTCTGCCTTTCCCTGCCAATGTCTCGGGTTACCGAGGTTTTTGTCTCACCTCCGCTTCCAGCACTGGCACACAGACTCCGCGGCTCAGCTTCCGCACCTCAGCTTCCGGTAGTCTATAATTTTTAAATACCAGTTTGAAGATTGGTAGTTATATCTCTTAATAGCATGTTATCTATTCCTCTCATTCTTCATGGTAAATACACATAAATAGATCTTTGCTGCCAGTCAACTAATAGAAATGAATTGTACAGAAATGTGGGAAGGAATTCAAAAAAATATGCACTGCGCACTCATGACATAGTCTGTAGTAGAGATTGTGTTTTAGAATCTTCATTCCCATCCTCATGCTATCCTTTCCTTTTAACTCCACTGGTATTGATTCCAGATCTTATTTTTGCTCAAGAAACACTTAAACTGTGTTCCAGCTTGAGCAGCACTACAAAGGTCTCATCCACTGATTTCCATTATGGAAGCTACAATTTCAGTGGTCCCTTCCCACTTATCTTTCCCCTTATCAACACTAGGTTGAATAGTAAGTCACCCCATCCATTGCCCATCTCTCGTCTTGTCCAGAATTCTCAGGATGCTGGTACAGATATTTAACAGCCATTTGTAGTGTTTGATTTTGATGTAAACTCCAGAGTTTGTGGTTTTAGGAATTCTTATTTATCTTCTCCAAAACAAAACACAAAAAGTAATTTAGGAAGTGTCATTCTCTGTGATCCCAATGAATTATTTACCAGTAATTTCTGGCTGTAAATTCTAGAGAACCAGTATTTTAATGCAGTGTGAAACCTAACTCTCACTGGAATATTTCCCCCCTGGTTCTACTTTCTCCACTGGATCCTATTTATATTTTCAATTCTCCGGATAAATATTTCTTCCTATCTAATATTTCTTGAAGAAGGAGCTGCTCTCCAAAAGAAAGCTAGGAAACCACCTCAGTATGTATTAGTAAGGGAGGTGAGAGTGAAAGGCACATGATGTACCTCCACAGCTCCCACAATGTGTATGTTCACAATTGTGAGTGAGTCCCATCCAAAGTTATAGGATTGTACTTCTGAGTTTGCCTTACAACCACTGGTCAGAAAGGGGAAAGAGCCATCAGAAATCACTTGAATGACAATGGTGACATAGAAGGACAGAAAATAGAGTTTATGGACTTCCTGATATCCCTCAAGTAAAAAGGAAAAGACAGTATGTTCACCCTGAACACAGGATGTGTGAAATGGGCCATTTAAAACACTATAAAAGACACTAGATTTGATATATTAATTTTGAGTTCCATTCAGGGCTTTATTTTATTTCTTCAGAACTTATTTCACATTATTACAATATTTGTTGAATATATTAGTTGAAATAATTCTGCTCCTTTGGCCTGTGGGTCAGAGGTCTGACTCTCATGATCTCCTAGAAGAGGACCTTAACTGAGAAGAAGCAGGAAGAAGAATTTGGCTTAATATCAAAGGATAGAGCTGACTAAGCTTTACTAATGTTAAAATACATAAAATATGAATTTTCTCAGTAGCAATTCTTGACAGTATTTCATGGCTCAGGCTTCCAATTATCTTGATTAGAAATACTAAAAAGAGAAAACAGTCTGATATCCTTAAAAATACATAAGAAAAGTGTTGCCAAGACAGCCCATCCTAATGGCTGATGAAATTTCCTGTCTCAAAAAGGCCTTTGGGAACTCAGCCAAATAACCCAAATCCTAATAGCAACTGTTGTTATCAATGACCATGCCATTTCACAGTACTCTGCTGAGTTTCTGTCTTAAGAGCAGAATCTCTCTTCTTCATGGGATCTATGTACCAAATGGCCCATCATAGTCAAGAGTTTCTCTAAATAGTCAATGGGTTTAGTAGAAGAGACTCTAGCACTACTGAACTCAGTCAGCACTTCCTTTGTCTACAGAATATTATGACAAAAGTCCTTATTCTCTGGAAATGGAAAAATAATCCATTTGCTACCTCTGTTACAGGCTGAATTGTCTTCTCTCTAAATTCATGTGTTTGAAAACCTAACCCCTGGTACCTCAGAATATAACAAAATTTGAAATGTTCTTAATAAAAGTAATTAAATTAAAATGAGGTAATTGAAGAGAATCATAATTTGATATGACTAACATCCTTGTACAGGAGATTTAGCACATGAACAGGCACAGAGGGAAGACCACATAAAGACACAGGAAGAAGATGTCAATTTATAAGCCAAGGAGAGAGGTCACAGAAGAAACTAACCCTGCTGATACTTGATATTGGAAATGCCCAGTCTCCAAAATTGTGAGAAAGTCAATTTCTGTTGCTTAATTCACACAGTGTGTGGTACTTTGTTGTAGTAGCCATAGAAACCTAATGCATCCTCTTTGGGAGCTACAGATAAAGAAGAAGTGCAATCAGAGTAAGCAGGAAGAAGAAGAGAAGAAGAAAGTCAAGAATATAGACAAGGAACAGGATGAGGCACAAAAGAAGAAACTTGCAGTTTGAAGGTGGATATATTTGAAGGTCAAAAATTAAAATCTATTTGTTTTATACAAGCTCTAAAATCATCAAATTATTTCTGCTTAAGGACCCCTCCTCTTCCAGGATGCAATCCTAGCATCTCCTAGATTGCCCTTTCTTCTGTTATGCCTCCAACTACGCACCCCAAACACACTTTTCTACTAGATCCAGTTCTCTCTTACTATCTCTGCAGCAACCTCAAAAGTATCCATTCAGTGCCCTGATGTCTTCTTGGATGGGGTCATCCATGAAGTAGTTTCTGACACCTTCTAGCTCTCTTTAAATCAATGGACATCAACAGTTCTAGCATTATTTGGAGGTTTTTTTTTTTTTTTTTTTTTTTTTAGCATCCATGTTACAGGACAAATGATTTTTTCATTCAGTTTTTTTTTAATCTCAGTATCTTTTCTGTGTTTTAATTTTTTTCAGATTTTTTATTTGAAAGGCAGAGTGACAAAATGAGAGAGAGGGAGAAACAGATACACACACACACACACACATACATACAAACACATGGTGGGGGGTGAGGAGAGAGAGAGATGTCTTCCATGTGCTGATTCAATCTCCAAATAGCCACAATGGTCAGGGCTGGACCAGACCAAAATCAAAAGTCCAAATTCCATTCTAGTCTCTTACATGGATGCTAGGGGCATAAATATTTTGGCCATCTTCCTTGCTTTCCTAGAGGTGCTTTAGTAAGGAATTGAATGAGAAGCTGAGCGACTGGCACTCCAATCTGCAATTGAATCTGCAAGTCGTAGCATAACCCAATGTGGCATACAAATTATGTTTTAAATTTTTTTAAGAAAAATGCATTTGTGAGACAGAGAGAAGAAGGAAGGAAGGAAGGAAGGAAGGAAGGAAGGAAGGAAGGAAGGAGAGAGGGAGGGAGGGGAGGAAGGAGGGAGGGAGGATAGAAGACGGAAAGAGAAACAAATAAACAGACACATAGAAAGAACTCCCATCCATTGTTTCACTGCTCCAAAGCACATAATGGCCAGGGCTAAAGCTAGGAACTGAGCACTCAATCCAGGTCTTCCAGTACATGGCAGAAACCAAATTACTGTGCCTTCACTGTTACCTTCCAGGGTCTGCATTAGCAGGAAGCTGAAGTCAGAAACTAAGAATCCAGTCCAGGTATTCTAGTGTGGGATGTGGGCATCTTAACTGCTAGACTAAATGCCCCCTCCCTTATGCATTTTAATAATGCCATTCTAAGCCCTCCTACATTATAATTCAACAGAAAACACAGATCTGTAATTACTTTTTTTCCTCTGCAGTAGTGGAAATGGAGAGTAAGAATACACTCATTACAGAAAGTGATTTTTAAAGGAATTTATGCAAGTTTTTCATAATTCTTGAAATTATCACATAATAATCTGCACCCAAAATCTCCATGGTTTTTGATCATTACACTCCACTTTATAAAACTGAGGATATGGAAAAATTATAAAAATTAGACATAATTTTAAAGATAAAAGAAAGATTTAAGTTGCTTTTATTTAAAAAGAAAATAATATCAAAGGAATTTTAATTTTTTTTTTACCAGGCAGAGTTAGACAGTGAGAGAGAGAGAGAGAGACACAGAGAGAGAGTCATAGACAGTGAGAAAGAGACAGAGAGAAAGGTCTTCCTTTCGTTGGTTCACTCCCCAAATGGCTGCCACTGCCGGTGCTACGCCAATCCAAAGCCAGGATCTGGGTACTTTCTCCAGGTCTCCAATGTGGGTGCAGGGACCCAAGCACTGAGGCCATCCTCCACTGCCCTCCCGGGCCACAGCAGAGAGCTGGACTGGAAAAGGAGCAACCGGGACTACTACCCGGCACTCCAACTGGGACTAGAACCCGGAGTGCCGGCACCGCAGGCGGAGGATTAGCCAAGTGAGCCACGGCACTGGCCAGGAATTTTAAATTTTTGAAAAATAGCTTTTGTTATTTTAATTCACTGTGAATAAGGAAAAAATAAAGTTTCATTGAAAATAAGGTTGTGAAGCTGAATAAAATCTCATATTAATGAGGGAGTAGACATTTAGCAACAGTGAAGGAGTTGATTGGGAGGTCAGACAGCAAATATGGATTGAGATAGAAAAATGATCCACTGTTCATTAGAGAAAAGATAATTTGAAAGCTTAGATGAGAGGACCCTACCTTTGCTTTTCCATATTTTAATAAAAAATAATAAAGAACATAAAACCCATGTCAGTGTCCTATTGCCATCGTTACATTGGACTGTGGATTGGAGCTAGGTTATCTCAGCCCTGACAAGGCTCCTTGTCAAGCCCTATGGCTGTTATGATGAGACAGTAAGGTGAGAGCTCACAGAGGTGAACTCCTGGGGATGCTTATAGTGGATTAGTGTCTTCCCAAGGCTGATTTCCTGATAATTCTGTCCTTCCACTATCCAGTCTCCCTGACCCTCTCTCTTCTACAGTTTTGGAGATAATCTTCTCTTGTTCTTATTTCAGAGAAAATAGAAATTTTGTCTTCAGCAGTGATTAAATGTGAATGGTTTGAGTGGGTACCAGAAGGAGGGCCAGAGATAGAGGAACAGGAAGTAGTGCCTTCCATTTCCACAGATTAGTGGACAGCTACTTATGTTTCTAAACTACAAAAGCAGCAGGAGTTTGACACTATGATGAAGTCATTGCTTGGGATGCCTACATCCCTTGTCAGTGTGTCTGGATTTGAGTCCCAGCTCCATTTCCGATACAATTTCTTCTACTGTGCACTCTAAGAGTAACTCAAGCACTTGGGGGCCTGGCATCCACCTAGAAGACATCAGTTCTTCAACCTGGCCCAGCCAGGTTGGGAAATGAACCAGTGGATGGAAAATCTCTCGCTCTTTTTTAAATAACTAAAAATTAATATATATGTTTTTACAAAAAGGCTTTGATCACATATTTTCTTTAATAATTTATTGGAACCAATAAGGATAATGATTAAATTATCATGTGACCACTAAGATCATGTAGATAAGAAAAAATAAAATAAATGCACTTACTTAGCACAGTACAGTTCTCTATATAAGATAATAATAATAATAAACATCTACTGTATGCCAAGCCTATTTTAAGCATTTTATATTTGTTTAGCTTTACTTTTTATAGGTCTATATTATCATTATCTTTTTATTGATAAGGAAAAGCTGAGGCAAAGAAAGGTTATGTAATAGTGTAGGAGTAGATTATTCAACTATATAAATGATTACCTAAGAAAAGTACTGAACCAAGAGTTAGAGTTATACTATAAACTTTGTTGTACCCTTTACATATTATACAAATATTTGAGTTATTATATGTCACTTCCAGAAACAGTGAAACAAAAAGTAAGACAAATACGAACATTTGAAACTCTGGTTTTGAACTAAAATTACCCAATCCAAGGATTCATTTTGAATAATCTGCATATTATTTCCACGGAGACAGCTAATGTCTTATAAAAATATATAACTCCATTTTTTAATTCTTTAGTAATTGTTCTGTGAAGAATTTTAAACAGTGAAGATTCTTTGGAATCTTCCTAATAGGACAATATCAAATTTCAGTCTTTAAGGAAGATCAGTAAATTTCTCCTGTGAAGGGCGAGATAGAAATTATTTTAGCTTCTCAAGCTATACAGTTTCTATGAGGACCACTCACCTCTGCCTTTAGAGAGTTTAGAAGGCAAAAGCAGTCATAGTCAATCTGTAAATGAATGGGCATACTTATGTTCCAATTAAATTTGTTTAATAGACAAATTTAGCTCAATAGCCTATTTTTTCTTTAACAGTAAATATGTGGTTTTTACTATTGTTTAGAGAAGGGCAATCAAAATCATTTAAAGAAAGGTAAAAATGCAGATGAAAACACACATACAAACCATGAAATGACTATAAAACATGACCGTCGATTTCCTGTATCACTCAAAAGAGGTCTTTAAAGGAAACAGTAGCAGAAGATTTTCAAAAGAGCTTTTGGAATCAGTGCACAGTCTATCAAGGTGGCCAGTTTGTGGAAGATAAAGACTTCTCTTTGCTGTGTGCCTATACTTTAAATTCAAACCTTTCAGCATTTATCTTAATATTTCTTCATTTGTTATAAGGAAAATTTTATGTACTTAACTTTTTTGTTTTTGTTTATTTTTATTTACATTAAATGAACAAGTTTCATTTATTTCATATGTACAGATTTAGGAGCATAGTAATACTTCCTACCCTACCATTTGTCCTGCCTACACTCACACCCTCCCTTCTCCTTCCTTATTCTTTCTCTTAATTGTTACAATGACATAGTTTCAGTTTATTTTATGATCATAGTGTTTATTTTTATTTATCTGAAACACACACAGAGAGAGAGAGAGGGAGAGGGAGAAGGTGAGGGGAAGGGGGGGGGTTGGGGAGAGAATGTTCTGTTCACTGGTTCATTTCTCAAATGCCTACAACAGCTAGAGCTGGACCAAATCAAAGCCAGGAGCAGGAACTCAATCTGGGTCTCCTATGAGGGTAGTAGGACCCAACCATTGGAGACATCACCTGCTGCCTCCCAGTGTACATATCATCAGGGTGGTTGAATCAGAAGCAGAAGCAGAACTCAAACACAGGCACGCCTATATGGGATGTGTGGGTGTCTTAAACAATGACTTAACCTTCAGTGCCAAAATCCCACACACACACCTGCTCCAGGAAATGTTTAGAGTAATTATTTGCAGTAGTTGCCACTTGCAAGCATAAATACAACATAATGAAGCTTAGAAAGTGATATTTTAATCTATCTAGTGGGACTTGTACAACCTATAATGGGAGCATTAGCTGAAATGTCACTGGTGTTTACAGTAATCCTTTAGTTTCAGCTACTACGGTGTGAATGCTTCCTGATGAGTTAGTCAATGATGATATAATCAGCTGATTCACACAAATATTCTTCCTATATTGACTAAATGGTGACTACAGACTGAATCGTGGTTGTAAATATTTTCTCAAAGGTACAGATAATTTATGTTTCTCCAGTGATCAGATCCAGGAAAGATCAGATTTTATCAGAAGGGTCATGTACTTCTGCTTTATGCTGACTAGGAAAATTACAATACTCCATCTTTCTCTTTCTAGGGACAGAAGCCTCCGTGAATCCAACTGTTGGAATTCACCTTCACACTCAGAGCCCTGAGTTGTATCGTGTTCCATGTTTTGGTGCTTTGGGCCCCCCACCACCATATGAAGAAACTCTAAAAACAAGCCAATTTTAATTCTGAATCATGAATGCAAAGCATTACAAATATCTATAATTTAATTCCCAAACATCAAATTTAGTAAGAATTTCCAGAGACAGAGACAGAGACAGAGATAGATCTTCCATTCCCTGATTCACTCCCCAAATGCCTACCACATTTAGGGTTAAGTCAGGCCAAATCCAGGAGCATGGAACTTCATCTGAGTGAAGGAACTGAAGTACCTGAGCCTTCATCTGCAACCACCCATGTTGCATGCTAGCAGGAAGCTGTTTCAGAAGTGGAATAGCCCATACTCAGACCAGGTGCTCTGACACGGAATGAGGGCATCCGAATCAGTGATTTAAGTTGCTGTGCCAAATATTGACCCTGGATTAATATTTTTAATGTGGGTTATTCAAATTGTCAAACTAGGCAGAAGGAAAATGTATTCAAGGGAAGATATTTTTTTTTTTACATGCAGAGTGGACAGTGAGAGAGAGAGAGAGAAAGGTCTTCCTTTTTTTTTCCGTTGGTTGCACCCCCTAATGGCCGCTGTGGCAGGCGCACCATGCTGATCCGAAGCCAGGAGCCAGGTGCTTCTCCTGGTCTCCCACGCGGGTGCAGGGCCCAAAGACTTGGGCCATCCTCCACTGCACTCCCAAGCCACAGAAGAGAGCTGGACTGGAAGAGGAGCAACCAAGACAGAATCCAGCGCCCTGACCGGGACCAGAACCCGGTGTGCCAGCGCCACAGGCGGAGGATTAGCCTATTGAGTCACAGCACCAGCCAGGATGATAACTTGATAGTAAGAAATCTTCTTCTTCTTCTATTGTCCAAAGTCAGTAAATAATACCTAAAACTAAAGGATACACCAAATAATGATAATGTATATCATTTGGAAATTAGGCTATAAATATATTAAAGAAAACACTGAAAGTTAAAAATTATTGTTTCAAGAAATAGTAGGCAGAGCAGAGAAGCATTGATTTTTATCATGAGTCCCTAGTACTATTTGGATTTTAAAACTAAATGCATATATGGCCTAAATAAAAACAAATACACAACTAAGCAAGTATATGACTTCTTAATATTACTGCTTACAATTGAAAACCAAATAAAGAAGTCACACTATAAGAAAATATAAAACATTACATATAAATATCTTTAGATTATGAGTTAGATATAATTGTCCATTTTACACACACTTCTGGACTTTCTAATTGTTCAATAATGTATTATTACTTTTGTAGTTGAAACCATCAATGAATTTCTGCTTTAAATGCTTGGGATGATGGATATATTAATTACCATGATTTGAGTATTACACATTATGCCCATGTCTCAAAACATCACAAGTCTGTACAACTGTTATGTGTCAATTAATAATAAAAGGCACCAAAGAAATAGATACATTACTGCTCTCCCTTAACAAATTAGAAAACCTGAATCTCAAGATTTTTTGTTTGGATTCCATGTGATATGTATGTTAAAATTCACTAGATTTGCAGAACAGACAGTGGTTATAAATAACATCTGGAAAGGTCTAAGCACATATAGAAACAGGACTAATGGTTTAGTTGCTTAATTTTGCCTAAGACATTAGTGAAAATCAGAATTGAAGCAATCAAAATTCATTTTTAAGTGATTTGTATCTGTGTGTCAATGCAAATTTAACCAACACATTACCTGTTGCATGGTTGTTTGACTTATTTGTTTATGCTAAAAGGTGGTGGTGAAAGAGAAAGTGTGCACCAGGGAGGGTAGGACTACCAGTAAAAATTCACTTTCATGGAAACATTTTATACAAAGTTCTTTCAAAAAAAATCAAACTTGTACTTCTATTTAATGTCTTAAAAAGTATCTAAAAAAACATTATGTGTTAAGCATTGCACAAGGTTGTGGAGATATTTCTGCAACAAATAACTAGTATTATTTTTAGTGGTACTGGAGTGTCTACCAGTTTTTCTTTAAAATAGCAGATAGTTAATGTTTGGCTTCCATACAGGGAGTTGAAAATTCTGGAGCAGAAATCCTTTACAGTCTGCTGAAAACTACTGCAAATAGTAAAATGATAATAGTAATTTGGATTTTATGATTTTCATGACATTTAAAAAATTAAAAAGATAAATCTGGGTTTCCTTCCATTATCCCTGAAAATCTTTCTGCCTGCATTTTAATTCTTTGTTATAACTTAATATAATTCTATTTAAATTGCATGTCTCAGATTTTAATTCAAGAGGACAGGATATTTTTCTTCTTTGTTAAAGAGCATCCAGGAGTGCTCCTTTTTTGTTTTAAAATTTATTTTAAGAATTTTAGCAAATATAAAATTGTGCATATTTATAGGGTATTATGTAATGTTTTATTACATGTATACATTTTGTAATATCCAAACAATCAGAGTAAAATATTATCTTTTTAAAATTTTAATGTATTTAACATTTCCTTACAGTGAATGCATCCAAAATTCTGTCTTCCATGGTCTGTTTTTTTTTCCAAGACTTATTTATTTGAAAGTCAGAGTTATACAGAGAGAGGAGAGGCAGAGAGAGAGAGAGAGAGAGAGAGAAAGAGAGAGGTCTTCCATCCGATGGTTCACTCCCCAATTGGCAGCGATGGCCAGAGCTGCACCAATCTGAAGCCAGGAGCCAGGAGCTTCTTCCAGGTCTCCCGTGTGGGTGCAGGGGCCCAAGGACTTGGGCCATCTTCTACTGCTTTCCCAGGCCATAGAAGAGAGCTGGATCGGAAGTGGAGCAGCTGGGTCTTGAACTGGCATCCACATGAGATGACGGCACTTCAGGCCAGGGCATTAACCAGCTGCACCACAGCACTACCCCTTCCATGGTCTTTTTAATACAGCAATACACAATACATTTTCATTACCTACAGTCATCCTACTATGCAATATAATCTAAAGAACTTCTTACTCCTGTTTAGCTATAACTCAGTACACATCAATCAACTTATCTCCATATTCCCCCTAGCCTTTGGTAACCACCATCATATTTCTAACTTCTGCAATATCAACTATTTTCAAATTCCTTCCATGAGTGATATAATGCTTAGCTTTCTCTACTTGACTTAACACACTAATTTCACTTAACACAATGACCTGTCATTTAATCCAAGTTGTTGAAAATGACAAGGTTTCATTCTTTTAATGGCTGAGCAATATTCCATGTGTAAATGTACCATACTTTCTTTATCATTGGTATATTGATATGTGGATTGTTCCAAGTCTTGACTCTTGTCTGAAACAAACATGGAGCAGATGGATTTCAATGTCCTTGTAATATACCAAGGGAGTGAGATTGTTGAATGATATGACAGTTATATTTTTAGTTTTTAAAGTACCTTCCATGCTGTTCTCCACAATGGCTGTACCAAGTACATTTCCACCTATAATGTCTACGTGTTCCCTTTTCTCAACATCCTCCCCAACACTTGTTATCTTTTGTCTTTTTGATACAACCAGTCTTCCTGAAGCGAAGTTATACTGTAGTTTAGATTCACATTTTTCTAATGATTAGTGACGCTTAGCATTTTTTCATATACTGTCAGCCATTTGTATGCCTTCCTTTGAGAAATGCCTGTTTAGATCTACTGACCATTTTTTAAATGGATTATTTGGTTTCATTTGCGGTTTGTTTTTGCTGTTGAGTTGTTTGAGATCCTTATATATTCCATATGTTAACCCCCTATCAGATGAATAGCTTGTAAACACTTTCCCCGGTCTGTAGGTTGCCTTTTCAACTATGATGATTGTTTCCTCTGCTCTTCAGAAATGATTCACTTTGCCAAAAATCCTGTTTTGTCCATTTTTGCTTTTATTTTCTTTGCATTGGGGATCTGAATAGAAAATTCTTGTCATTCCAGTGTTCTGAATTTCTTTTTTTTTTATGTTTTATTCTAATATTTTCAAAGCTTCAGATCTCACATTTAGGTCTTTAATCCATTTTAAGTTGATTTTTGTACATGATGAGAGATAAGGGTCTTCTGCAGGTAGATATCTGATTATCCAAACATCATTTGTTAAAAAGACTCTCCTCTAGGGCCAGTGTCACAGCTCAATAGGCTAATCCTCTGCCTGTGGCACCAGCACACTGGGTTCTAGTCCCAGTCGGGGTGCCAGATTCTGTTCCGGTTGCCCTTCTTCCAGGCCAGCTCTCTGCTGTGGCCCGGGAATGCAGTGGAGGATGGCCCAAGTGCTTGGGCCCTGCACCCCATGGGAGACCAGGAGAAGCACCTGGCTCCTGCCTTCGGATCAGCGTGGTACGCCAGCTGCAGCGCTCAGGCCGCAGCGTCCATTGAAGAGTGAACAGCAAAGGAAGACCTTTCTCTCTGTCTCTCTCTCTCTCTCACTGTCCACTCTATGGATCTGTTTCTAAGCCAATATCATGCTGTATTAATTACTGTAGCTTTAAAATATATTTTAAAGTCAGATCCTCCTCCTTTGTTCTTTTTGTTCATGATCACTTTGTCTATCCAACATGTTTTGTGGCTCCATACAGATTTTAGCAATCTCTGTGAAAAATGTCATTGAGATTTTATTAGAGATTGTACTGAGTCTGTGACTCTCTTTGGATAGTATGCACATTTGACAATATTGGTTCTTTGAATCTGTGAGCATATGATATCTTTTCACTTTCTTTGTTTCCACTTTCATTACTTTCATCAACGATTTAGTGTTTTCCTTGGAGAACATTTTCACCTCTTTGGCTTAGTTTATTGCCAGATATTTCACTTTTTGAAGCTATTGGAAATATGCTTTCCTTCTTGATTTCTTTTTCAGATGATTCAGTGTTGGTGTATAGCAATGCTACTGATATTTATACATTGACTTTATGTCCTACAACATTGCTGAATTTGTTTGCTGCTCTTAAAAGCATTTTGTGGGGGCTGGTGCTGTGGCATAGTGGGTAAAGCTGCCACCTGCAGTGCCGGCATCCCATAAGGGCGCTGGTTTCATGTCCCAGCTGCTCCACTTCAGAGCTCTCTTATGGCTTGAGAAAGCAGTTGAAGATGGCCCAAGACCTTGGGCCCTTGCACCCACATGAGAGACCTGAAAGAATGTCCTGGCTCCTGGCTTCACATCGGTACAGCACCCGCTGTTGCGGCCATCTAGGAAGTGAACCAGCGGATTGAAGAGCTCACTTTCTCTCTGCCTCTGTCTTTCAAATAAAAATAAATAAAGTCTTTTTTAAAAAAAAGGATTTTGCGGAATCTTTGGAATATTCTATATAATAAGGTCATGTCATCTGCAAACAGTGAAAATTTGACTTTCTCCTTTCCAATTGGATGTGCTTTATTTCATTATTTTGCTTGATTGTTCTAGCTAAGATTTCAATATTATGTTGAATGAAAGTAGTGAAAGTGCTTATTCTTGTCTTACTCCAGATAGAGAGAAAACCATCAGCTTCTCCCTGATGTTAGTTGTTGGTTTGTTCCATATGGCCTTTATTATGTTGAGTTATGTTCCATCTCTATGTAATTTGATCAGAGCTTTTAACTTGAAGGGCTTGGATTTTATCAGATGTCTTTCTGCATTTACCACCATATGGTACTTGTCCTTCATTCTGCTGCTGGGATGCATCACATTTACTAACGTGCATGTGTTGTGCCATTCACGCATCTCTGGGATGACTCCTTCTTGATCACGGTGAAGGATATTATTAAAGTGCTATTGCTTTCGATTTTCTACTACTTTGTTGAGCAATTATGCAGCTATATTAATCAAGGATATTGACTACTAGCTTTCTTTTTATATGTGTGTCCTTGTCTGGTATTGTTAATAAGGTAATGCTGGTCATATAGAATGAATTTGGTAGAATTTCTTCCTCATATTTAAAAAAATAATTTAAGAAGGATTGGTTTTAATTTTTTCAAATCTATGATAGCGGGGCCAGCATTGTGGCCTAATGAGTGAAGCTGCTACTTATGATGCTGGCACCATCAGAGTGCCAGTTCTAGTCTTAGCACTACTGCTTCTGTTCCAGCTTCCCACTAATCCATGTGGGAAAGTAGCTGAAGACAGCTCTAGTATTGGGTCTCTGAAACCCACTGGAGAAACTGTTTGGAATTCCTGATTCCTAGCTTCAGCCTGGCACAGCCCTGTCTATTGTGGCCATTTGGGGAATAAACCAGTAGATAGAAGATTCTCTCCCTCTCTTTTTCTCTCCCTCTCCCTGTCTTTGTCTCTCCCCTTCTCTCTGTCACTCAGCCTTTCAGGCTTTCAAATAAATCTTTAATAAAACCATATGAATTTGGAGGCACACATTTAGATAATAGCTACTCCTGTTTTCTTCTGAGTTCTATTTGCATGGATACTTTCTTCCATCCTTTTATTTTCAATCTGTGTCCTTCGAAATAAAGTTACTTTCTTATAAGCAGTCTATAGATGGGTCCTATCTTTTAATCCATTCAGTCACTCTTTGTCTTTCAATTTGAGAATTTAGTCCATTGAAATTTAAAGTAATTATTTATAGGTAAGATCTTACTACTGTCATTCTGATATTGGTTCTTTTTTATTGTAGTTCCTTTATTTTTCCCTGTGTTACAATCATCACTTGTGGCTAAGTGATTTCCTCTAGTTGTATACTTTAATTCTTTGCTTATTATTTTTGGTTACTCTGTTGCATGTTATTGCTTTGTGCTTACTCTGAGACTTATAAAGAAACTCCTTTTGTCTATAATAAGCTATTTCTTGAAATGAAACTAAATTAATATTAATTATAATTAGAGAGAAAAAAAACAAAAAATTAGATAAAATTTCTAATAACTCCATGTCCGTGCTCCATTTCTCTTCACATTTTGAATTTTTTTTTTTTGACAGGCAGAGTTAGACAGTGAGAGAGACAGAGAGAAAGGTCTTCCTTCTGTTGGTTCACCCCCCAAATGGCCACTACGGCCGGCGCTGTGCCCATCCAAAGCCAGGAGCCAGGTGTTTCTTCCTGGTCCCCCAGGTGGGTACAGGGCCCAAGCACTTGGGCCATCCTCCACTGCCCTCATGGGCCACAGCAGAGAGCTGGACTGGAAGAGGAGCAACCGGGACAAAATCCGGTGCCCCAACCAGGACTAGAACCCAGAGTGCTGGCGCCACAGGTGGAGTATTAGCCAAATGAGCTGCGGCACCAGCCCACATTTTGAATTTTTTATCTTATATTTGACTTCTTTCAATATTATCCACCTCTGAATATTTTATCATATTTTCTATTTTTTTCTTTTCTTTTTTTTTATTTAACAGGTAGAGTTATAGACAGTGAGAGAGAGAGAAAGGTCTTCCTTCCGTTGGATCACTTACCAAATGGCCGCTAAGGCCGGCGCTGCACTGATCTGAAACCAGGAGCCAGGTGCTTCTTCCTGGTCTCCCATGAGGGTGCAGGGGCCAAGCACTTGGGCCATCCTCCACTGCACTCCCAGGCCACAGCAGAGAGCTGGACTGGAAGTGGAACAACTGGGACTAGAACCCAGCACCCATATGGGATGCCGGCACCCAAGCAGAGGATTAACCAAGTGAGCCACGGCCCCGGCCCCATATCATATTTTCTTAAATATGTATTTATTTGTCTGAAAGGCAGTGTGTGTGTGTGTACGCGTGTGCGCACGAGAGAGAGAGAGAGAGAGAGAGAGAGAGAGAGAGAGAGAGAATCTTCCATCTGCTCTTTTTTTTATTTTTAAAAATTTTTTTTTAATTTATTTTTTTGACAGGCAGAGTGGACAGTGAGAGAGAGAGACAGAGAGAAAGGTCTTCCTTTTTGCCGTTGGTTCACCCTCCAATGGCTGCTGCAGCCAGCGCATAGCACTGATCCGAAGGCAGGAGCCAGGTGCTTCCCCTGGTCTCCCATGCGGGTGCAGGGCCCAAGCACTTGGGCCATCCTCCACTGCCTTCCCGGGCCATAGCAGAGAGCTGGCCTGGAAGAGGGGCAACCGGGATAGAATCCGGCGCCCCGACCGGGACTAGAACCCGGTGTGCCGGCGCCGCTAGGTGGAGAATTAGCTTATTGAGCTGTGGCACCGGCCCCATCTTCTCTTTCACTCCCCAAATGTCCACAAAAGCCATGCTGGGCAAGGCCTCCAAAGTCAGGAGCCAGGAAATTAATCCTCACCTCCCACATGGGTGCCAGGAACCCAAGCACTTGGACTATCTTCTGCTGACTTCCCAAGGTCTTAACCAGGAAGCTGGATCAGAAACAGAGAATCTGGGCCTTAAACCAACACTCTAATATGGGATGCTGGCATTGTAAGAGGAGACTTATTCTGCTGTGTGCCAATGCCATCTCCTGTCTCTGAACATTTTTACATAGTGATCATCATATTTTAAGTCTTCACAGCAAAGGTATAAATGGTTTATATACGATGTTTTAACATTAGAATTATCTGAATATGCTTGTGTACTGTACAGCTCTACCATTGATATGTTTTCAGTGATTCAGTCTTATGATACTCCCCAAATTCAAATTTTTCCCAAGCCTTCAGTTAATATGTTGCACAATATGAACTGGGGAAGTGCCTAAAAAGGTATATTCCAAGCATACAAGCCATTTCTGGGCCTGTGATAGGTTCAAACTCTCTGTTCTGTGTCCACAAATATCGCAATGTGAGATCACACAGGAGTCCTCAACCCACCAACACCAGAGCTAGCTGGAGGTAGCACCAAAGCTAACTGTCCTAGAACCTATCTTCTAAGGTGAACTCAATGTATTAAGCTGCAATTATCAGCCACTGATGATGCTGGCTGGAATAAATGACTGTTCAGTTGGGACCAAGGAATGCTAATAGGCACAGGAGCATGTCCAGATGTTATCTGCAGGCACTGACTTGGGTATAGGGACTGTTAGAATCTACTCAATGATGAGTTTTATCAGACTAGTGCTGAGTCCCAAAAGAGTCCTGTGATTCCTCGCTTTCTGTCAAAGGTTAAAGGAGGCAATACTAGACAAATGGTGATATTGCCAAAGCAAGTCTATCTCACCAAGGTGCAGGTCTCTGCTTGACACTGGGGCAAGTTCAGAGACCCTGTCTGTATTCACTTGCCTTGTGTAAGAATCCTGTTAGGATCTTCCTTGTGTCAGTTTCACCAGCCCAGACTTGAGTCCCAATTGATGGTCCCATGGCCTCTTGCCCTCTGCTGAAAATTGGAGGGTCGAGATTAAGGCAGCCCTCTCTCCATCCAGACTGGTCCTAGGCTGTTCATATCTGGTTCCTGCAGTAGCAAAAGTACATGTGGGGTTCACCTGGCCCACCGGAGACTGGCAGTGACATACACCAAGGTAAGTCTCATCTTTGGGAGCATCTGCCTGATGCTATTCAAGTCTAGAGGCTTGGTCTATAAGCACTGACTGGATGGTAGTTGTCTTTGGGCATCATCAGGTGATGTATTTCAGCAAGGTAGGCCAGGCTCTGAGCTCCAACATACAGCACTAAGCTCCTTCTCCTGACTTTTCCATAAGACTGGAGTTTCATTTCAGCAAGGGATTAGGAGATGAGTGACAAGGACCACATAGGTATAGATGCTTCAAATATTCACTTCACAGGTTTGGGCATGGGGTCTGGGGTTAGAGGGCTCCGTTCAACTGAAATTTTTCATAATGAGCTTCACACCAGGATTATTTTTCTTCTCCGAAGCAGGTGTTTCTCTGAACCACACTCGTTGGAGCTGGGTGAGGGTTAACACAGCAACTTTTTCCTTCTTGCTTTCTTGTAATGTTTCTTATGCTTTTTAACGAGATGGGGCACCGTGGTCTCCCACGTGGTTTCTATGGCTCTCGTGAATGTGACTTGGAGTATGCTAGCCTGTTCCCATTATTGTCTCTGTGGAGAGATGGTTGCCCAAGTTTTTCCTGTTGCAAATTGCAGGTCTTTCTTAGAGCATCCACCAGAGGGCAGAGAAGCCTACCTTTGATTCCAACCTATTAGCTAGATTTGATTTAATGGCTAAATGAACCCATGAGGTTTGTTACTATTGATACCAGATTTTTGACCGACTACAGAAGCATAGAATAATAACAATGAGGTCTGAAAATGCCAAAGAAAATTTGGTACTTTAGCTCTTATTGCTCACAATGAAGCTGGATGTCAGGTGAGATGCCTGCCATCAAAGGAATCTAAAATATGAAATATACTTCACCTTTTGTGATTGAGACCTTGAGTATGAGTTGCCTGCAAAAGCAGCCTAATTTGTGCATACAGTGGCCACAAGGTATGTAATATCGACAACACTGACCCTATAGTTCTCACCTATTTCTTTTTTACCTGGCTACATGTCCTCTAATTTTCAGTTTTGTAGCTCCAACTTTGTTTCATTTGTGTTAGGAGCACAACTTTTATAAAAGACAACTTTAAAATTCAATATCTTCCACGGAAATGAAATAGAACTAGGATAGGACTGAATAACATTCATGTGGACAATGAAATGAAACTCACCCAGAACATTACATTTAAGGCACAATGTGAAATACTTCAGAATTGTGTGAGAGAAAATGAGACAATGAAAATGTGTTGGCTATAAGACCCCTCTCTCGACAAAGAATGATTGTTTAAAAACTAAGAACAAAGAAAGGAATAGACTGTACATTCCAAAGAAAAGTTTTAATTTAAATTGATTATGGTTTATGATTTCTGTATAAAATAACTCCCTATAGGCATTTTTCTATTTATATTAGATCCTGGCAAAATAGTATCATTTTTATGTTATTTAACTAAATAGAGTTTTGGGAAAATGAAATAAATAGTAGTGACCTCTTACAAAATGAATAGTGTAGTAATAAATAAAATGTAATTTCTATTTGTGTATTTAGAAAAGTAGCAATTTTTCTGCTAAAAGTATGTCAGTCCACACTTACTATTTGCCTCATGAAGGAAATAATGAATATCAATAAAGATGCCAGGTTTTTATATTATTAGAGTGAAAACTAATATCACTCAGAAGTACTGAAATACTTTTTTATTTTTTTATTTTTTATTTTTGTAATGTGAACAAATTTCATGCATTTCATATATACAGATTTAAGAATGTGATACTTCACACCCTCTACTCCCTCCTGCCCATGCCCCCTTCCTCCTTCCTCCTTCTTTTCTTATTTTTCTTTTGATTTTTACAATGACAAGAATTATTGAAATCATGAATGAATGTAGATTGCTTAATTTTTTTAAATCTGTCTATTGTGGAAGATTCTTTCATTTGAAAATTAGCTTTCTCTGTTAATTAGTATAATGATACATGATGCATTTATGTTTAATAAATACTCAGGGTATTTTGCTCCATCAGATAGGAAAACAGACCATAAAAAATGAAGTCATGTGTCAACTAAAATTATTCTCTCTTTTATGCATCTCAGTCCAGGTGGATGTATTAAGTCTTAGCTACAAACTATGGACTTATCACTGTTTTGCTTTAGAAGGGTTGGAACTATTATCTTTTCTTGAAGTGTATTGACAGATACAAAATAAGAAACCTGGGAATTTATTAGAAATAATCAGTGGACAATTGCATTCTTACTTGATATCTGTTGAAATATATCCATTTGTGATGTAGCTAACAAATTGCATTTGTGCTCATAGACTGGAGTTTGGATAAGGCATGAGATGTCAATTATTAAGAGTACTGAAACATTGCAGAGGTGCTCTCTTTGGAAATGGAAGCATTGATTTTTAACTTAAGAAGAATATGCAGTTGAAAGGAATATTTTGATATTCTGCTAAATGTGAGGGGCAGCCATCTAAGGATTACACAAAGGTAATAATAGATGGGCACGGCCAGTGCCGCAGCTCAATAGGCTAATCCTCCACCTGTGGCACCAGCACACAGGATTCTAGTTCCGGTCGTGGCGCCAGATTCTGTCCCTGTTGCCCCTCTTCCAGGCCAGCTCTCTGCTGTGGCCCAGGAGTGCAGTGGAGGATGGCCCAAGTGCTTGGGCCCTGCACCCACGTGGGAGACCAGGAAGAAGCACCTGGCTCCTGCCTTAGGATCAGCGTGGTGCGCTGGCCACAGCACGCCAGTCACGGCGGCCATTAGAGGGAGAACCAACGGCAAAGGAAGACCTTTCTCTCTATTTCTCTCTCACTGTCCACTCTGCCTGTCAAAAAAAATAAATAAAATAAATAAAAAAATAGATGGACACTAAAAAGGCTGAGTCTATGAAAATGAGGAGTTCTGAGGCATACACATCTAGGAGGAATTGTGCAAGGCTTTAGGGGAGAGCCTTTTGCTATGCAAATATACATTTCTATAAACAGATACATGCATACAGATAGATGCATTTATTTGTCTATTCATTATCATTTTATTGACATATTTTTATTCCATTGTGTGAAGGCAAAAGAAATTGGCATATACTCAAAACACCCATTAGTGAATCATTAACTTCATGTGATTAAGTTTCCTTATATTTTTAGTTCTTCCATTTTCAGACCCCAATAATTTTTTTTGTTTCCTATCTTTCTTTCACCTGCTTTCAGAAAGATTTATTGATTGCTTCAATTTCTGCTATATTAAATAAATTAGCTTAGTTAGTTTCTATCATAAAATTTGAAGAGCTTACCTTCTGACTTCTACCTTTTATTAATTCTTAGCATTTCACAGCTTTAGAAAACAAAAGCAATTTATTACATTTATTTTGATTTTGTAAAAGGAAAACTACCATTTACAACTAGTACACAGTGCCCAGGTACACTTTTCTTCCCTTTATTTGTACTAATGCTTTATTGCAAAACCATCCCACTTCTTCATTTTTTTAGTTTTTATTTTTTCCAACTTTAATTTTTACTCTGAGTTTTGTCAATATGTAGCCTGCCATTTTTTGTGGAAACAGCTTAATTTTTTTTTAGATTTATTTTTTATTTTTTTAAAGGCAGAGGTACAGAGAAAGAGGGAGAAACAGAAAGAAAGGGAGATCTTCTATCTGCAGGTTCACTCCTCAAATGGCTGCAAAGGACAGAGCCAAGTCAGTCCAAAGCCAGGAGCCCAGAGCTTCTTCTGGGTCTCCCACATTGGTGAAGGGGTGCAAGCACTTTAGCCATCTTCCGCTGCTCTCCTAGGTGCATTAGCGGGGAACTGGATTGGAAGCATAGTAAACAGATCTTGAATCGGCACCCATAAAGGATACTGGCCTATTATGCCACAACGCTGGCTCCAGAAACTGCCTAATTTTAAAAAGGACATGTTGTAAGAGTGCAATTTTAAGTCTCTGAAACTCTTATTCAATTAGGCCTTATAGAAAATAAAATTATAGTACTTTTCTCCAGTTATATTATCTCCAAAGTGTAGACAATTTTTGTTGGTAAATTTTGAATACAATTGAAAAGGACGTTGTTTTTAAGACCGTTGGAATATTAAAGGTGCTGGGAAAACTGGTATCAAAGAATTGTCACCTTTTAACATTGTTGATGATGATAATAGCATTGTGGCTACACTACTAAAAGCCTTATGTATTGTGTGCGTGTGTGTGTGTGCACGTGTATGTGTTTGTGTGTGTATATTTGGAAGTGAAATTTTTTTTTTCTTGGTTCTGGGTAAAGCTCATTTGTTGAATTTGAGCACCTGTCCATTTTGTACTTGTCTACTCTACTGCTAGTTTGTGGTTCTATTTTGTATGGTTAGAGTAAACTATAATAAATAGTCTTATTTTCTGCTTAGGGCACATTTTATTTCAAGAATAATACATAAATTAATCTGGTATATACCAAAATCCAGTCACACACAGAATGATAAATATTTAATTTATTTTTATTTCATGTATTGTAAGTTATCCATTTCAAATTTAAGTGTATTTTAAATGGAAATTTTATATTGAAAATATAAAAGTGTCAATTTTTCAAGTCCACATGAAAATAAATAAAAAATAAATAAATAAAAATATTCCGTGCAGCAACTAAAAATATTTTAAATACCATTGGTAGTAAGTATGCCACCTTTGAAAGGGTAATTAACACCAACCTTAAAATTGGGCACATATCATTGGATCAAAAATAACACCAAAAAATCATAATTTTCAAAAATAAAACTCAGTAAATATAGAAAAGTTGCTCAAATGTGATTAATCAAATAAATGCAAATAAAAACAGTGAGGTGACAACATTTTGCACCCTTAAGATTTGCAACAATGTCAAAGATTGCTAATAACTTGCTTTGGCAAGAGTGTGGAGAAACAAGTACTTTTCTATATTGTTGGCAGAAGCATAAACTAGTAACAGGTTTTTTTAGACCAATTTGGCTATATTATAAAACATTTTAAAGTGTTGTCACATGGATTCAGCATTTCTATTTTTTGATATAATCAGAAACCAATTCCACAGATACAATGTTATAGGAAGGCAAAGATATTTGTGAAACTGTAACATTGCTTGTAATAGCAGAGACTGGCAACAATGGAGAGGGGACAGAAAAATAATGGTATAATGAACTTTGTAGCCATTAAAAGAGCTTAGTGACAGGGCCTGCACTGTGGTGCAGTGGGTTAATGCCCTGGCCTGAAGTGCCAGCATCCCATGTGGGTGCCAGTTCTTGTCCTGGCTGCTCCTCTTTCTATCCAGCTCTCTGCTGTGGCCTGGGATAGCAGTAGAAGACAGCCCAAGTCCTTGGGTCCCTGCACTTGCGTGGGAGACCCGGAAAAAGCTCCTGGATCCTGGCTTTGGATCAGCGCAGCTCCAGCTGTTGCGGCCATCTGGAGAGTAAACCAGCAGTTGGAAGATCTCTCTATGTCTCTATCCCTCTCTGTAACTCTTTCAAATAAATAAAATAAATCTTAAAAAAAAAAAAAAGAGCTAAGTGACATGGAAAATGTCAAGTATTTAGTTACTGATTTTATTTTTAAAGGGAAGATTATGACAATGTGATGTATATATTTTGAATGGATTTATAGCTCCCACTTGTTTTTCTGAAATGATACAAGAAATTAGAGATGGGTATACCTCCTGGGGGAAGGATAGGGGTGTAGAGACCAAGGGGGTGGATAAGGAAGGTGTTTATCATTTAAATTTTTATTCTGTTAATTTAGATATTTTTAAAAATTATTTGAGAGGCAGACAGGCACACAGAAAGACACACATGTACATACACAGAGAAAAAGAGAGAGAGCGAGCGCGCTCCATCTTCCGATTCACTCCCAAAATGCTAGTCAGGGCTGGGCTCAAGTGGAAGCTGGAAGCTGGAAACTGAATCCATATCTCCCACATGGGTAGCAGGAACCCAGTTACCTAAGCTATCACCACTTCTTCCCAGAGTCTCTGTTAGTAAGAAGCTGCAGCCAAGAGTCTTAGCCAGGAATCTAACTCAGGTACACCAATGTGGGATGCAGGCATACTTAAGATAAAAGGTAGACCAGATGATTATCCTTGTATGTTAAATTTTTAACAAACTTTATTCATGGGACAAATTGTAGGTACATTGGTTCAGATTCTTTGTTTTTATATTTAACAAGATAGCGACAATAGCCGGCGCCGTGGCTCAACAGGCTAATCCTCCGCCTTGCGGCGCCGGCACACCGGGTTCTAGTCCCGGTCGGGGCACCGATCCTGTCCCGGTTGCCCCTCTTCCAGGCCAGCTCTCTGCTGTGGCCAGGGAGTGCAGTGGAGGATGGCCCAAGTGTTTGGGCCCTGCACCCCATGGGAGACCAGGAGAAGCACCTGGCTCCTGCCATCGGAACAGCGCGGTGCGCCGGCCGCAGCGCGCTACCGCGGCGGCCATTGGAGGGTGAACCAACGGCAAAGGAAGACCTTTCTCTCTGTCTCTCTCTCTCTCACTGTCCACTCTGCCTGTCAAAAAGAAAAAAAAAAAAAAAAAAAAAAACTTAAAGAAAAAAAAAAAAAAAAGATAGCGACAATGGGGGGAAAGTGCAGCATTCTTATAAGGGACATTAACAACCAAATGAAATAGAGATACTTGATTGAACAAAGTATCCGGATAGGATATTCAGAAATACTTGAGACAATTTAAATGTGGACTAAGTATTAGATATGATAAAATTGTATCACTACCAATGTAGAAATTGTTAAATGAAAAAATAAAATTTGCTTACAAATCACTGCATATTAACAGCTCTGCTCCTGATTCCAATTTCCTGCAATGTGCACCATGGGAGACAGCAACAAATTGTTCAAGTATTTGGGGTACCATCCCCCAACATTGGAGAGCTAGATTGAATTCTGAGCTGCATGTTTTGGCCTGGCCAGCCCTGGAGCTATTGTAGGCATTTGGGGGAGGGAGTAAATGAATGGAGGGGAGCTTGCTGTTTCTCCAGCTCCCTGTTCTGCAATAAATAAACTAATAAAAACATTTAAAGACTTGTGCAGTGTGGTGCAATTTTTTAAGATTCCGAAATCCATGTATAGTTTTCTCATGATATGTATTTTCCATGAACTTTTGATGATCCCACATAGCAAAAAGCCAATTTCAGTTCAAAAACATGATGTTGGGTAAGTATGAAATAAGAGAGAAGTAAATAGCATTGTCCACTTTTATTAGCTTTGTTTTGACTTAGTCTAGTAAATAAACATGACTAAATCACAGAGTCCAGAATTTAATGGAATATTTTAATGTTTCAACCTAATAACCTACACATATATATTTTACCTTATATTACGTTTTCTTACTTGGCATGTGGAGCCACCACATCAATTATTATTTCCTAACCATTTAATACTTCTTTTGTTGTACAATAATTGCTATACCAAGTGTATTATTTATATGCATTTTTGAGACTCTTCATTAAATTATAAGGGCTAAGGGATACATATTTCAAAGAAATTTCACAACAAATATTAGTATTCTTTTCAGAATATATAAAAAGTTTTAATTAAGAAAAAATCAAAATAGCTATACTCATCAATTATTCTAAGTCTCTGAAGTATTCTCTCATACAAATAAAATCTTTATGGGGGAAACTTTTACATCTTTAAAATCTAGTGAACTATAATTAATTTTTCCCTACCTTCCTCCAAAATTTCAAGAGACGTAGAATTACTAAGATATGGTAAACAATGTAACATGAAATAAAGATGGAAAAAAATTAAAATAAAAAACCAAGATAGAAAAAAGTACAAGTTTTTACATTCATAGAATAATCTGTATATAGTTAGTACAGATAATCTACAAATATTTTTAAATGTTAATCTGTCAATCACAGTTAATATTCATGAAATAATGATGATCCAATTGCTCTTAACTCTAAAGTTAAATTGAAATTTTCCTTAGGATACTGTCAAAAAGATGCTATATGAAGTCATGAACAACATTCTCAACAACAATATGCACTGGAACTCCAACTCATTTTCATATGATTTTCAACTTTCTAAATTAAAAATAATTTAACTTGAAACATCTTTTGGGGTTTTCAAAATCACAACTTACTTTCCATTTTTTTCAAACGACTAATTTCTAGTTCAGTTGATAGTACTTTAGAGTTTTGCAAAGGTATTGTTAGTCACATGAATTATAAAGATCAGACAACTGGAAATTAAATTTTATTATCTGGTACAAAGCTGTTATTTAAAAAATTTAAGATGATTACATTATGAACATGAATAAAATCCTGTTGACAATCATTACTGAATTTCTTAAATGTGTATATAATTTCATTTTTAAAAAGAATACATCTTATGAGAAAAATCAATTTATTCAGTAGAATTGTGAAATTTTATTTTCATCAGCATGCATTAGTTAAATTTTGTAATTATTTTTCTGGGTGCTGATGACCTAGTGGAAAATAGATAGCTGAATTGCTAAATCCTATTATGGTGAATTCATGAAGTATATTTGGATCAATAAGTGAGTGAACTCCTTGATTGAGTTATTATGGCTCTAGTTTAATAATTTTACAGTATGTGGGCCAGGTTTGGGTGGTGGTGAAATAATATGTAGAACTCTTAAGGTCTTAATGAGGTAGAGAATCATCAGGGACTCAAGTATTAATTGAACATTTTCCTTTGACATTCAGAGTGTGGAGAAAGGACTATGTTTGGCTCTCACTGATGACTAGGCAGGAGGCTATTATATTTTCTGTTTTAACAGAATCAAGGCAGTAGTCGGCTGGCTTGGATACACTGCTGTGAATTGGGAAGAAAAACCTTCCTCAAAGTTGTCAAGTAATTAATTTGCTTATTGACAATACAAAAATTGAATCCAAAGCCATGAGAAATGTAAGAATTTGCTAATCCCTTAAAAACTTGAAAATCTGGACTTCTTTGAAAATTGCTGATTAATGTTAAAGTGTAACTTTCATGACATAATCTGTAATAGCAATATATAAATCACTAGCAAATATTTCTACATGCAGGCAACCTTATTTTAAAATATGGGCAAAGTGTGTGGGGAGTAGAAATAATGAGTAAAAATAAAACTAATAATAGAAGGGGAAATAATAGTGGAATCAACATTTTGATTAAGCTAGCAACTAATTTAGTTGAATGTAAAATCTAAATAACTAGGCCTAGATTGAGCTACTACTTTATTGAATGTTCTGATTGTTCAATTTAATAACATAGACACAGATTGATGAGGTATTTTATACTCTTGTGTCTATAGCATACATTTTGGCAGTCTCTGTCCGAGGGGCCACATATGACTTGGCCATGGGAACACCAGTAGTTGAATAGAGCTTCCTCATGGAATAAGGGTAGTTTCTCTCAGGTCCAGCATCTGTTTGACAGAGATAAACACAAAGATATAAAAACATGTAAGACTCAGTAAACACCAGAAAATGAAAAAATTAATTCCATTCCACTTTGTATGTTCTTCCCCAAAAGAATTAAGTATATAAAATTCTTATATATTTATATAGGAAGCAAATAAGAAATGAAGAATAATTCAAGAATAAAACCTGAAAATTTCATCCTAAAAGTTATTTTCAAATGCAATATTCAGTCCAGTGATTTCCTTTTTTGTTTTTTTTTTTTTTGTTTTTTTTTTTTTCTGATGAGAATTGTCTTAGTTTATCAAATGATATTTTTAGGAAAGCAAAATAATACACTAGATTCTTTTTTGTAATTGTCTTTCACTTCAATGACTTCTTAATTTTTATTTTAATAGTTATTTATAATTAACATATAAAAATTGTGTCTACTTGTGGTGTACCCTGTGATGCATCTATGCATGTATAGATTGCGTAATGTTCAAATCAGGGTACACATTTCCTCAAATATTTATCATTTCTTTTTGGTGAAAACTTTAAAGTACTTTCTTCTAGCTTTTTTTTTTTAAGATTTTATTTATTTTATTTGAGAGTTACAGTTACAGACAGTTAGAGGGAGATCAGAGAGAAAGGTCTTCCTTCCATTTATTCACTCCCCAAATGGCCACAACGGCCGAGCTGCACCGATCCAAAGCCAGGAGCCAGGTGTTTCTTCCTGGTCTCCCATGCAGGTGCAGGGGCCCGAGCACTTGGGCCATCTTCTACTACTTTCCCAGGCCACAGCAGAGAGCTGAACTGGAAGTGGAGCAGCCAGGACTAGAACCGGCGCCCATATGGGATACCGGACTGCAGGTAGAAGATTAACCTACTGCGCCACAGTGCCAGCCACTTCTAGCTTTTTAAAACCATACAATACATTGTCAATATCAAAAACTGCCCTACTGTGCAAAAGGCCACTGTAACATATTTCTCCCATGTATTTATAACTTAGTATCTGTTTATCAAATTTTTCCTATTCCTCCTAGCCTCTGGTAGCCATTTTATTCTTTCACAACAAATATTTGTCTGTCTCTCAGTTCATTTGTCCATTTAACTCTAAATATAAATTTGTTTGATTGAGTGAAGTTATATACATGATAATATATAAAAATAGCCATTATATGTTTGAATATTGGCCATTGTTGTAGGTTTAAATTTTCTTTTTTCAACTGATATACCATTGATTAGGTAAAACGTTTTGAGCACTGTATTGTAAATCATTTTGTCCTCTACAATTGAAAATATTTTATAGTAATAAGTAGGAATTTCATGACAGTATTATTTTGGCCTGTTGAGGTGTGCTTTTAGTGTTTTGAAAACAATAGACATTAGAGGGAAGGTAGTGTGCTATTTTATTTTGCTCTTACCTTTAAAGAGGTATAAGCAGCAGGTGAGAGAACCTCCAGCTAAAAAACAACCCAGAGACCCAGCCATTGCAAGCCAACAGGACCAACCAAATTTATATTGGATGCCAAGAAATATATTATGTAAAATCAGAGAAGAACGTTCTACGTAAACATCAACAGCATACCACAAAGAGCCAATGATTCCTGGGGCACCTGTAAGGAAGGAAAGAGGCTACGATAACATGAAGCATAAATCCAAAGATGTCTGCTTCCTACTCAATACAGACAGCAGCATTCAGAGAGGTAATGGTGATGCTGTGGATTTAGGGACAACTCAAATTTTGGACAATCCCTGTATCTCATATTGTATATCCTCTGTGTGTGTATGTGTGTGTGCGTGTGTAAATGCATTTGAGTATACTTATGTGTGTATCTGTGTATATGTATATATGTATATATAATATGTGTGTATATATATATATACCCATATTGTGTCTCTTCCAAATTTTATCTGAATTTATACAAAGAGAAATATATAAAATTAAAATAATTCAGTTCTTAACTGTTTGTGTAAACTTAGTTATTACAATGGTTTTCTTTAATTTTTCTATCTTTCCACTGCTATTTTAGTATTAGACAAAAGAGAATACAAAAACAGCAGAAAAAATAAGGGCAACCCAACACAAATAATAGAGTACAGGTTCTTTCTAAACTGAATTTTTAGATTGCAAATATGCATCATTAATGATGTCCTGTCGCTTTTAAGATCCATTGTTCAAAGTGCACAACTCAGCACCCATATGGAAATTGTAGTTTTAACATCATTAATTTTAGTGTGCTGGCATCAAAACAAATAAACTGACATAAAATTTTGTTTATTTTTAAATGAATCCTTATCTGCCACCCCGACACCATATAATGATGAACAAAGAAATAACATTCTTTTTAAGTAAAGTTTAATTACCACAGTTTAGACTCTCTGATGCTAGAATATTTTAAAATAATGTCACTTGGGTTCCCTTACTTTGATGGGGTAAATTATATGTGAGGGCCTACATGTAAGAAAGAAAATGAATTGGGGGACAAAAGACTATGTTACAAAGAAGTTTCTGAAATTTGGGTTGGCATTGTGGTTCAGTGGGTTAAGACTATGCCTGTCATACCTGCATCCCATATGAACCCTGGTTCAAGTCCTGGCTGTTCCACTTCTGATCCAGCTCCCTGCTAGATCACTGGTGTTCCAGGCTTCTGGCTTCAGCCTGGCCATTGTGGTTATTTGGGTAATGAACCAGTGGATGGAAAATCTCTCTCTCTCTCTCTCTCTCTCCCCTTATTTGTGTCTTTCCCTCTGTCTCTGTAACCCTGCCTTTCAAGTAGCTGAATATAGATCTTTAAAAAAATAAAATCTGTAGGTTCAAAAACCTAAGAACTTACACTATTTTTTCCCCTAGGGTGTCTCTGGTACCAAGTTAAATTAATATTTAATTGCATCTCCCTAATTGTTTAATGCAAGAAATAAATCAAAAATATATATCCTATGGCAAACAGTGCATAAATTGCTTTATCTTTTCTTTTTTTCTTTTTTTCTTTCTTTATTTTTTTTATTTTTGACAGGCAGAGTGGACAGTGAGAGAGAGAGAGAGAAAGGTCTTCCTTTGCCGTTGGTTCACCCTCCAATGGCCACCACGGCCGGTGCGCTGCGGCCGGTGCACCATGCTGATCCAAAGGCAGGAGCCAGGTGCTTCTCCTGGTCTCCCATGGGGTGCAGGGCCCAAGCACTGGGTCATCCTCCACTGCATTCCCGGGCCACAGCAGAGAACTGGCCTGGAAGAGGGGCAACCGGGACAGAATCCGGAGCCCCGACTAGAACCCGGTGTGCCAGCACCACAAGGCAGAGAATTAGCCTATTGAGCCGCGGCGCCTGCTCTGTATCTTTTCTATAATACTGTTTCCTAGAGGTATAAATTGGAAACTCATTTCTTGAAACTTAGAAACAGATTACTGAATTTAAACATATATGTATAGAACATGATAATTCTGAATCAGGGTTCAGAATGTTTGGCCATGCCTGGCCATTTAATTTACCACTTCTGCAGTCATTTCCTCAGGGATTTTCTTCAAAGATTTGATTTTCTTTACATTTTTTGTTGTCTCATTTTTTTTAAAAATAAGGTATATATGATGCTACAAAAAGTATTCTTGAGCAAGAGCTGTACAGTTTTACATAATGTTTAAATTTATTAAATAAAACACACTGGTATATGCAGACTTTTTTATATCAGTAGGGAAGGGAATGGATGTTCTGAGAAGGGAGAATTGCCTAAAAATAATTAACTTCTTTTGCACAACATGAGGATCAAGTTCTTGACTCAGTATTTCTGAAAAAAAAAAAAAAAAAAAAAAAAAAAAAAAAAAAAAAAAAAAAAAAACAACAACAACAACAAGGATTTGGATAGGCATTTGGCCTAGCAGTTAAGATACCTACAAGCCATACAGGGCGCTGTAGCTCTCCTTGACTCTCACTGCAGTTTCCTGCTAGTGCATACGCTGTGAAGCAGCATTGATGGCTGAGATGGCTGGGCCCCTGTCACTCCTATCAGGGACTTGGATTGAGTTCCTGATTTCCAACTTTGACCATGTTCAGCCCCAATATTTGCAGACTCTTGGGAACTGAACCAGTGGATGGGGAGCTCCTTATCTCTCTCTTTCCTTCTCTCTCTCACTCACTGTGTCCCTCTGGTTCTCAAATGAATAAGTAAAATATTTAAAAACCAGGGAGTCCCGGTTTTGAGTGTGTGAAAAGTAATGCCCCGTGCAAAGACCTTGCTCTATTCACAGGAGCAGTTCAGGGTAGCGATTACTGCTCTGACTTCACCCTAGTTTGCAGATCAGGAAATAAGACATGAATGAAGATACCGCACATATAAATCACAAAGGATTCTTACTTCCAAGTCACTTATGCATTTACTACTCTGCACTGCCTGGTCAGATTACCACATATATTCGTTTGTCAAACTTATATTCTAACTGTACAAAAATGGCTTTCTCTCTGAAGACTGTGCACGAAGGTACTCTGATTCCTTTGGCAATACCTCCTCCCAGCTTGCATTAGGACCCAAAGGTATCGTGGTGTGATAGAGGAAGACTACGTTTTGAAACTGAAGGCAGATCACTTTTACTAATAAACACCATGCAAAGACTTGTTTTTTCATTTGTTATGTTTGGTTTATTAGTTTTCAGAACTTCATTTCTTTATTGGCTTCTTAAGGCTGGATAATGGTATAATTTCTTTATTTTTATATTAATGTAATGATCAAATGGGTTTGCACATGATAAAAATCTAACACAGGATATGATACAATTTAGCTCTTGGCTAAAAATAATTGATCAGTGTGAATAAAGGTAAAAATGTGGCAGCTTGGGGTTTACATTTTCATTTAACATCAGGAATAATCACAAAGGAAATTATTTTAAAATTCCACAGCATTATATAATTTTAGAAATAGTTAAAATTATATCACATACCTTAATTTGGCATATTAACATATGATTAATTGTCTTATTCTAAAGCCTGGTAGGTCTGACAGATGTGTTATTTTAATTTTTTTTTAAAAAAGATTTATGTATTTAGTTGAAAAGCAGAGCTATGGGGTAGGAGGAGGGGTAGGTACAGATTTTCTATCTGCTGGTTCACTCCCCAGGTGGCCAAAATGGCCTGGCCACCAGATGCTTCATTTGGGTCTCCCACATGGGTGTAGGGGCCCAAACACCTGTACCATCTTCTTCTGCTTTTCCCTGGCCATTAACGGGGACTTGGATCATAAGTAGAGCAACCAGGAAACAAGCCAGTGCCCATATGGAATACCCATTATTCCACAATGCTGGCCCATGATGGATGTACTCTTCATGGATTCAATGTAGAAAAGCAAACTACACATGATGCTAAAACAAACTGAATCAGAACAGCATCCTTTTCCTTCACCTCATGTTCCTAAGTGAGTTTCTCTTTGCTATTGCCAACCCAGACAAGTACCTGCTATTAGCATTGTGGTTCCAGCAACAAAGCAGATGCGTGCTTTAATGTATGGCTCATTAGGAAGGAATTTTATGCAGTCAAGACCAAGGAGCAGGCTGATGAATCCAAATCCAGCTAGAATATCTGCAGTAATCATCAATGCTCGGGTTGCCACCAGCTTCACTGGAAGACCAGGAGGTGTGGTTACAGTAAAGTCAGAGGAGGGAACTCTCGGAGGTGCATCAGAAACCAGACAGCTATATGCATCAACATAGGTGCGACAGCAGAAGTCAGATAGTAAATTTGCATGAACTTGGCTATGAGCATCCCTAATTTTTTTTCATAAAAATTTTAAAACACAATATTATTCACATTATTATTAAGTTAAGCATTCATTTGTACTTAGTTTTTCTGGCATCATAACAGGTAACATCCTAGTAGATAGTGGGGGCTTTAATACATGCTTTACATTTTCCACATGCTCTGGAAAAAATATTGTTCACCAGTATTACAGCTGAATGCTGAGTTGAAGGTGGATTAACTATTCTGCAGACATTACCCAATGAGTATTGAATGAATACATGATTACTACAGTTAAAGTTTTCTTTCCAAAAGTAAATATTAATTAATTAAAATTTGGCCCAGGGTAGCAGGATAAAATGTTTTTAAAATTCATTAATTCGGGCTTATGGAGCCATCAGCAATTCTTTAGAAGAATTAGCTTCCACCGTTCTGAAGCAGACTGCCTCTAGAAGTCAGGTCACGTTCTCCTTCAGTTTTTCAGATTGTGACCTTTCTTGGCCAACATTCTGTATGAATCCTTCAACTTCGCATTTGTCAAATTAGCATATTCTAAAGCTACAGTTCAACAAGAATACATGGTGGAAGGTCCAGGAAAGAGAAGATCAGGTGCGTAGATGAGGAACTCTAGCGTCAGCTTCTGCAGTAGAGGTTTTTCCAACTGTCAAATCTTCGCACACTCTGAGTGGCAGTTATGCTGATTTAAAAATAGGGAAATCATGGCACGAATGGAGGAAGACTACTTGAAATGGAAGCTATTTGTGATACTTGGCTGAGGGCTAAGAGTAATACAATTTATTCCAATCACAGTACAGTAACTATATTTTATTTTTATTATGACATGGGGTCTTCTTGCATTTTAAATAATTTTTCCCAGTAGTGGAGGTAATCATAGGGCTTATTTGATAATAATTTGTGTGCCAAAATGCAGAAAATTTTGCTCATTTTAATTTTTTAAATGTATAATTTTTCTAAAAGGAAATCAATACATAAAATTAGTTTCTGCCTTATGAGTGGGTCAATATGCTATATATACGTACATGTATAATTATCTTAACAATATATATGAGTATATATTCATTCCTATATTAGTAAATATAAAACAAAGGCCTTATGGATTATATTTTAAAATGTTTCAGGCATATACCTCCAAAATAACATCTAAAGAAATTTGAGAGTGTTGTTCTTTGAAAGTGTTTGTCCTTGCTTGCAAAAGCTGTAGAGAGGAAAAACCACATTCCAAGGGTTTACATTTCATTTATCTTGAGAAAAGAACTTGCTATGTGGTGCCATCACCTATCATTTGCTTTGAAAGAGACTAAAACCACTTTGCTTTAATAATGAGACCAGTGTTTCTTGGCACAGTTTAATGTTCTAAAAATATTAATAAATGCTATGGAGAAGTGTTGAACCAATCAATAAGATTTTTAACTTAAGATATCTCTTTATTCATGATAACATGAGCCTTGCTAACACCCAATGATAATTTAAAGATGAAAGTGAGGAACATGAGGATCCAGCATTAACACTGCCAACAATGCGTCCTCTGTGTTGATTTTTTTTTTAATACACTGATCCCCATAGGTGTGAGTCTCCTGGGTTATCTATTTTACTGTGTCTGTTACTCCCTCTCCTACCCCCTCTCCACCTCTTTCTTTCCTAGAAACGCTCAGGTGAAGTGACTGTAAACCTTCTATTTGATCTAAGTCATAGCTTAAAGTTGTCGCTTAAATGCTTTTCATCTAACTTTTCCATTCTAGTCATAAAATAATGCTTTAAAGAAGTTAATTCAACTCAAAAAGATTTTACTATAGTCCTACTCTGTCTGAGGCAGTATGCCAGAACTTTTGAGGATATCAGTGGTGAAAGAGATAATATTTTTAACCTCAAGAAATTTACAAATGTATAGAGAACTATGCAAAATAGTTTGAAAATACCATTTCAGAAATGAACTCAATTTCTAATTGCAATGTTTTAAGTTGGATAGAAACTTAATACAGTACTATAAAGAAAAAACTAGAAATCTGAGCTCAGTTTTTGATTTTCTATTTTTCTTTTTTCTTCTTTTTTCTTTATTTTCTTTCTTTCTTTATTTATTTGGACAAGAAAGGAGATCCAAGACATACGTACAGGGGTGTTCTGCATATATGGAATCGTACTCATCACAGGTGCGAATCCCATCAAAAGCATTTGTGACACACTCCCACCAGAGGCCTCGGCATTTTGTGCTCACCTAGAGGTTGGAGAAAACACTGTGTGAAACAATTCAGGCAGGTGCACTTCAGTTCCTGTGGCTCAAAGAGGGCAATCAGCTGTTGTGTTTGACAGCAAAGTACAGTGCTTACAAGCATGATCAGAATTTCATTTATAGCAACAATGCATAATAGAATGTTTTACCTTAGGCTCTGACAATTAAAGGCTTTCTGAGCAAGAAATGGATCCACTTTCTTATGGGAGTGGATGTGGAAGAGAGAGAAGTTTAAGTTCCCGGTAGGAGGGATAAAATCAGAACTAAACATATTCAGATATCTATTATTGGTTCCTAGTTTAACCTGGAGACAATCTTCCACTTCCCTGTGCTGACATTTACTCATCAAAAAAAAAAAAAATGCACAACAATGCATGACAATTGTTAACATTTTGAGTCTATTGGGACTGTACATTTGTTCAGGAATACTGAGTTGCATGAAGAAAACTGCTATTTTATGAGTTCATAAATTTAAAATAATTAGCCAATAAAGCCAATAAATGAAAATACACCAAAAGATGAAGTATAAAAACAACTCCACTCCAGTATCCTTTCCCTCCCTGCGCCACTGATATATTACAAATGTTTATACTATGATACAGATGTAAAAAAAAATTATTCCAAACATTAATTTAATATAACTTGACATCTGTAAACCACTGTCACTTAGAAATAAAGTGGGGATGACTCTAAGTGTCCACTTGGTGCTAAAAGCCATGAGTGCCTTGAACTTTCCTATATTTTATCCACAAAACTTAAGTAATAATAGGTTTCTTAAATTGTAAACATGCCAATAGCAAACAGCTTCAAGTGTTCTTGACAGAGCTCATGCATATGGAACAGTTTCTTCTGACTCAATTACAGATTCACATTACCTTGGAAATCTGGGAATAGTTTAGTAAACTATAACTAAGAATTATTTTGGAAAAGGAAAATTTAAAAAGTTTCCCCAACGAAGAATAACTTGCGTAGCAGTGTAGGAAGAAGAATGCAAAAAAGGGGATTAAATTGGTGTGGAATGGAAAGCAAGGGGGAAAGAGCACTGCTTTGCAAAAGAAAATAACATCAAGGAATACGGCCATGTGAAACTCTGTCCAAGCTCTGCATTGAAGTCTGGTTTGTGCCAAGGAAATCTCTGCTGCCTGAAACCCCACTACAGTTTTGAACGTGGCACCTCTCTTTCTATGTAAAATACATTTAACTGGTAGTAGTGAATGATTGTATATTGAATCTATACTATGAGACAGATAATATTTAAGCTTATTATTTCATATACTCCTTAAAGAATGTTCTGACATATCATTATTATCATTCATTTTACAAATAAAGAAATGGAAGCACAGGAAAATTAAACAATAACCCTGAGGAAGTATAGTTAATAAATGGAGGAGTTAGGACTTGAAGGCAACGGTCTCCCTCTGTGCTATTAAGCATGGCAGTGTACTTCTAATCATTTCAAAAAAAAAAAAAGAAAGAAAAGAAAAGAAAAGAAACAAAGAAATTTGTTTCAGGCTAAAAACTCCAAAGTTGGATATTTGGGCAAAATAAGCTCGAGCTTGAATCTCATCCCAAGGCTATTATTATATAAAGCCTCTCTTGCGTTTCCTTTTCTTATGGTAAAATCCGTAAGCAATACTCTGAGATTTATGGAAAACCATCTGATCTGGGGAAACCCAGAGACTAAAAATTTAACAAAGAAAATCCATCTTGTGAAATCTAACACATCAATTCTCAAAGAAGGATGTGAGAATCACATATACATACACTTTCAATATAAATCAACACACTTATTAGCTGTGTGTTAAATGAGACAAGATGTTGTTGCTCCTGAGCCTGGATCTCCTGATCTGTATAAAGGAGATAACATGATAGGGTGAATACATATATTTAAAAATTATAAATACACATGACATAAACAGTTTCCTCAACAAATGGAAATAGTAGTATAGTACTGGAACATCACAATGACCTGCCTAAATAGTGGCTGCGTCAAATTTTACTAATTAAATGGAGAAAAGCAGATTGGTGACCCTCAAAAATATGCCTGTAAATATGACTGTAATGGAAAAAAGGTCTTTTGCAGAGTAATTAAATTAAGAATCTTCAGTGAGGAGATCATCTTACATTATACAGATGGGCTCTTAACTAGTGACAACTATCTATGTAAGAGACATGCAAAGGAGAGAGAAAGAGACATGCATAAAGAAGGCAGTGTGGCCAAGGAGGCAGGGATTGGGGTCATGCAGCCACAGTAAGCAGCACTCGAGCATGGATGGCAAGCTGGAAGAGGTGAGGGAAAAACTATCCCTAGATCCTTCAGAGGCAGCACAGCCTTGCCAGCACATCCATTTCAAATTCCTGGCCTCTGGAACTACAAGGAATACATTTCTCTTGTGTGAAGCCACTGGTTTCGGTCCTTTATTACAACACCCCTAAGAAACTAAGTGGAGACATATTGCATTGAACTGCTACATCACAACAGGAGAGACCTTCTAATAGCCTTCTGCCCTTTGGTCTCTCTGTTAACAGAAACATGCCGATCCAGTTTATTGTAACTTGAGCTAGGTGTGTGGCTATCAAGTCATTGTGCTAAAATCGGTGACTGTCCACAGATTCCTGATATTAAAGTCAGCCACACAACAAGCTAACTAGCCTACTACACCCTTCCATATATATATCACATTATTTAGAAAGTGGTCTGGGATTATATGCAAAAACTGCTAGTTAACACTAACGAGAGTATTTCTATCTTGCCAAAATAATAGTAGTGTCAGTTTCAAAGTTATTGATCATTTACCCACAACGACCATATTTAGAAAAGCAATGAGCTCATTAGAAGAAACAAGGAATCCAATTTCATTAGGTATTAATGCTCAGGGGCATACTATTTGATTGCTTGGTATTCACACTCAGTTAAGGTATGTGAGAATAGTGGCTATAATTAACAAAACTTCTGTGTTAATACAGCACTTATGGGAGACGCCCTTAAAGGTGCCTTTGTGCACAAAAGACAAGGTTAAGATATTTTATGTCATTTACCATATTTAGGAAAGCCTTCTTTGCTATAATATATAGTCTTCGTCTACTTATCCATCTGTTGTAAAAGGGCTTCTTAAGAACTCTTTAAAAATCAACAAAATGTAGGTTCTTGAAAGTGTTAAGGCAACGTTCTTAAAAAGGAAATAATAAAATATGGTTTATACACTTAAAATAAAATATAGTTAACCTTTCTTAAAGGTAGAAAACAAACAAAATATTAACTGGTAATTTTTATTTCATCGGTCACCCAAAATAGAGATTTCAAACTTTCTCCTTTTATGATATAATTTATATATGCACAGAAAATAATGTTAAAGTAATTTGTGTGTTATTTCAGTGAACATTTGTTGTTGATGAAAGCAAGGAATGGAGAATGTTGTTGATGAAAGCAAGGAATGAGAAGTCAATTCATCCAAGGTATGACAACAAAGTAAAAGTCACACACACGAAGCCAGTTTTAATTAGCTGACGATAGTTAAAAAGTAAAGATTTTACATAACAGTCTATATTTCTGGCCTCTCTGGAGACTTAGTCAATCAGACAACCTGGATTCCTCAATCCCATCCATCAACAATTAGCAAGAGCGATATGGCTGCTTTCATTCAGGCAGAGCTGTGCTCACTAGTTTCCACACAGTTCCTCCTCAGGCTGCCTCTTTCTATAAGTTGGCTATCTAGTTCCTGAAGGCATTTGAGTTTTATAATCCTGCAACATTCTAAAGAGGATACAACTTCATTTGCTGTCAACCTGTCAAGCTTTAGGAATCATTCAACACTCACTTCAAGGTATTCCTTCTTCAATGAGGCTTCCCCCTGAGCCTGTTCCTAGAGTTCAACTCTTCCTAGCCTGAGATCCCAAAGTATTTTGTCCACATGTTTATAGTACTTATAGCATTACATGATCATTTAGTACTTGTCTGTCTCACATTTTTCAAGCTATACTCATTGAATGACTGTCATTTTAGTCACCACATTAATTAAATGCTAAGGATCCAGCAATTACTAAGATAGGCATAGAATTGCCTTAAGAAATGTAAAGTCAATCCTTCTTGGCATGTGATAAGATCTCAATAGATGTTGATTTGAGGGAAAAATTCTGCAATTTTTCTAATACATAGATATTTACTCTCAATTGTACTTTGAAGTATAAAATGGTTATTGAAACTATATACACAATTGTTGCTTAATATGTGATTTAAATTTGCCCTAATACACTACCACAGCTAAGGCCAGGAGTCAAAGTACTACTATTTATAAATTGGAAAGTTTACACTGATATGCTATCATTCAGTCCTAGTCTACCCTCATGGCTCAAGGAAGTGTTTAATACACCCTGCGGAACAGCAGGATAGCACTTAGAGATTTTTAGGGAAACCAGATTGATGATACTCCTCCCAGTTGAGGTGGACTGGTATATTTAGTACTTTAACCCTGGGGTCTCTTATTCTTAAACTGTGTAGCCACCTCCCATTAAAGCTTTTCCATCTTAGTCTTTGCAAATTTTTCTTATACATCCTGTAATACAAGCAACAACATAGAATATTAACCGTTTTGTCTTTAAAATTCTATTTATTTATTTGGAAGGCAGAGAAACAGAGAAAGACACAGAGAGAGCTCTTTCAACCTCTGGTTGATTCCACAGAGGCTTGGAATAGCCAAGGCTGAATCAGGTCAAAGTCAGGAGACTGAAACTGAATATGGGTGTTCCATGTGATTGCAAGGGACCCAAGGACTTGGAACATCAACCATCCCACGGTTGATGATTTAGCAGGAAGCTGTAATTGAAAGTGGAGCCTGGACTTGAACCCAGGTACTCTGATATGGGATCTGGGCTTCCCAAACAGGGAGTAAACTGCTAAGCCAAATGTCCACCTCACCTGTTTTGCTTTGTTAGGGATCTTTAAGGAATTAGATGAAGTGAAAAAACTACTTGATTTGGAGATGATCAAAAAACTTGTCATTGATTTCTTCTCTAGTCACATAGGAGACTATATATAGTATAAATATATATGTAGTAATTTTACACAACAGACTTAGTAAATTTGAATTGTTGGTTGACCTCCATCAAATGACACCTTTACTTGTCAATATTCATCATCAGGGATGAATAAATCATAAACCAAAAGAAAACATGGAAGTTATATTATTGTAAAAATCACCTTGTAAACACATATTATAAAAATGTGTAACTTCCAAAACCTTTTACCATCATTATGCTAATGTATTAACATTAAATGTGCAATTTGTATCTAGTACTTACTTAGTTTTTTTAAGATTTATTTTTATTTATTTAAAGTCAGAGTTACACGGAGAGAGGTAGGGAAAAAGAGATCTCACATCCTCTGGTTCACTCCCCAAATGGCTGCAATGGCCAGGTCTGTGTGAGGACAAAGCCAGGAGATTGGAGCGTCTTCTGAGTCTCCTGTGTGGGTGCAGGGGTCCAAGAACTTGGGCTTTCTTCTGCTGCTTTCCCAGGTGCATTAGCAGGGAGTTGGTTCAGAAATGGAGCAGCTGGGATTAAACCAGTGCCCATATGGGATGCCAGCATCACAGGCAGTGGCCTAATCCTTTAGACAAGCCAGCCCCAGATATATTTATTAATATATAAATTTTAAAAGCATCATGATATAAATATATATTTTCTTCTAAAATTTGAAATATTTTCAATTTTAGTATAAAATGTGATTGAATTTCTTAAACTTGAATTTGTCTTAAGATATATTTATTTGAATGTCAGAGTGACAGAGACAGGGAGAGAGAAAGATCTTCAATATGCTGATATCATCACCAAATGGCTGCAGTGGCAAAGGCCGGGCCAGGCTTAAGCCAGGAGCCTGGAACTCTATCTTGGTCTCCCATGCAAATAGTAGGGGCCCATGCCCTTGGAACTTATTCCACTGGATCTGAAGTGGAGCAACCAGGACTAGAACTGGCACTCAGGTGGGGAGCCAGCATCACAGGCCGTGGTTTAACCCACTGAGCCACAATACCAACAACTAAAATTGGATTTTTCACTATTCTTTTTGTATTTTCATTTTCTTTCTTTCTTTCTTTCTCTCTCTCTCTCCCTTTCTCTTTCTTTCTTTCTTTCTTTCTTTCTTTCTTTCTTTCTTTCTTTCTTTCTTTCTTTCTTTTTTCCTTCCTTCCTTCCTTCCTTCCTTCCTTCCTTCCAGTCATGGCCTTGACAAAGATAAGGGAGCAAGCCTAAAATAATTTAGTTATTTTTCTACTCTTTTTATGTCCTATATTATTAAAATCTGAAAGAAAACCGTGAAATAACTACTAAAATATATTTGTTTTAGTTTTATCTGGCTATTTCTGTATGGGATAAAGGTATGAATAATAAAGTGTGGTATACTGCAAGCTTAATTGGTAAGCTATCATTATTGTGATCTTCATGATTGTATAATCTGATTTATATATGCAGACTATTTCAACTCTAATATTTTTGATTAATTTATTTAAGTCATATATATTAGAATACTTTTCTTACAAAAGAATAGCATCACAATTTTGCAATAATTACAGCCCAGTAACAAAGACTGTAATGCATGTAGAATGAATAACTTTAAAATATTAATTTTTGGGGCAGGCGCCGTGGCTCACTTGGCTAATCCTCCGCCTGAGGCACCGTTATCCCATATGGGTGCCAGCTTCTAGTCCCTGCAGCTCCTCTTCCAATACAGCTCTCTGCTATGGCCTGGGAAAGCAGTAGAAGATGGACCAAGTGCTTGGGCCCCTGCACCCACGTTGGAGACACAGAAGGAGCTCCTGGCTCCTGGCTTCAGATCAATGAAGCTCCTGCCGTTGCAGCCAAATGGGGAGTGAACCAGCAGATGGAGGACCTCTCTCTCTCTCTATCTCTCTCTCTGCCTCTCCTTCTCTCTCTGTGTAACTCGAACTTTCAAATAAATAAATAAATCTAAAAAAAATAAAAGAATGGTAATTGTTTCCTTACAATGGTGCTGTTCATTTAGAGCTCGGTGTAAGATTTCCAAAGATCATCTGTTCACTATATTTCAGGCATATATTCACTTTTGACAAGTATACCAAGTATCCTAATAAGTGCTCCATCAGTTCATGTGAACAAATGTTTCATAACTTCCTATTGTGTGGATGTCAGTGCTAGGTTCTGCAGAAAATCAGGATTTTAATAGGAGAACATTTGTAGCCTCAAGCATCTGCAAAAGAGTTTGAAATCAATTGAAAAGTAAAACTAGTATATAAATAATCATAGCGCATGTTGGATGTAATAATTTTAATATGAATTTTATGTCTGAAAGGATTGCAGCATCATTAATGCTAACAGAAATCCCAGGAGAGAATATGATTATGGGGATGAAATAAATTCACATATGAACAACCTTTCTTTGAGGCAATAAAACTTTGATCACAGCAGTGCTTGGTGTACAGCAGATTTTCAGTAAATAATTCACAAAAGACAAACTGAAAACAGTATCATCTTTTGAAGACACCTTTTCCTTCTGATAATTGAGAGAAAACTTTCTAGCCTTGTAAAGAAACTGCTTTTCTACTTCAGTATGTAAAAGTACGAGTTGCATTATCTTGTACTTAGTATACCTATAACATAGTTATTTCAAAATTTGTTTCCTTTGGTAAAGGTGGGCATTTGATAGATAATTTTTGCTATTTGATTCTATTGTCTGCCTTTTATTCTGAAGTCACACAAAAAGGAAACAGTCATAAGTATATAAATGAGCAAACCAGAGATCAGAGAAGTAAATGAATTTTCTTCCAGAGAATCAATAGCGAAAATAGGAATAGAACTGAAATCTCATATCTGTCAGTTCAGTGAACATTATACAAAATGTCATCTCCTCCTCCAGAACAAAAACACAACAATGAACTGCAAATAGACAACAATATATCAAACATTTATTGGCTTATTTGTATTTTCCTGGGATAGTGGTGAATGCTACAGATGCACAAGCTCATTTAATCCTTACAAGAAACTTACGATGAACATGTCATCCTACTCACTTTACAGAAGAGAAAATGTGGTTTATAGTATTTTAATGTCTGCCTAAATTTAGACAGCTACCACCTGACAAGGTAGGATTTAATTTCAGCTCCCCTCTGATATCAAGTCTAACCTATATATTTTACCACCTTAAAGGATTTTGTCTCTGCCTCCAGATGTGTAATAAGCTAAGCCAGAAAAAAAAATAATAGTGGGAAGGGACAGTGATATTGTTCCATAAGAAATTCTGTAGATACCCTAATTTTCTCTATTTAAACTTAGTTATGTGATTCAACCATGTTTCCAATTATCCCAGAATGGTACAGTGATTGTGTCTTGACTTATCCCTTCATCACTGTCTTTCTCAGATGCAATCAACTATCAATCTCAATAATTCTAATTCTTTAGAGTTTTCTCATATTGTTACATATTTCTTCATGCTAGTCATCTTCATAGTTCAGATCATTATTATTCTTCCCCACTCCCATCGGTGACAAAAGTCTGCTAATTATTTCTCCATGCTTCATTTTACCCTTTCCACCCATTCCCTACCAGTAGTAACCAGGAAGACCAACCTCTACAACGCACATATGTGTTTGGTTATGGTGAAGCACACTGCCTCTAGACACTATCTGATACACAGAGCCTTTGATGAACTAGCCCCTGTATGCTCTTTGCAGTGTTATCTCTTACCACACTGAAACGTGTACATGTGCTACAGACATGCTCTGGTATCTGGATCACTGTGCATAGCATTTCCTATGGATAGGAATACTGCAGCTTTCACCTGTCTTTCCAATTCTAATAATGACATCTCTTTTTCAGAACAGACTTCACTGATTACTTAAGACTGAGTGACTCTGCCATGACCTGGGAAAGCAGTAGAAAATGGCCCAAGTACTTGGGTCCCTGCACCCACATGAGAGACTGGGAAGAAGCACCTGGCTCCTGACTTCAGATCAGTGCAGCTCTGGCCATTGTGGCCATCTGGGGAGTGAACCAACTGAAGGAAGATTTTCTCTCTGTCTCTCCCTCTCACTGTCTGTAACTCTACCTCTCAAATAAATAAATAAAATCTTAAAGACTGAGTGAGCTGTCCACTCTGGGTTATTTGCTACTGGGGCACTCGGCACATTGTACTGTGACTATGAATTTACATGTGTGTTACCCCACTACGCTGGAAAAAACCTAAGGAAGCTCCAGGTCTCATTCACTTTCATAAAATTGTACCCACTACAGTGCCAGGTGTATAAAATTTCTTAGGAAATGCTGATGAAATGAAGGAAGATAGAAAGTAAATAAACAAATGATGGATAAGTAGAAGGATAAAGGAGTAAAAAGGAAAAAGAGGTATAGAAAAGGAAGGCAGACAGTAATACAGAGAAGGCGGGGAGCTGGTGCTATGGCATAGTTGGTATAGCCACTGCCTGCAGTGCTGCATCCCATATGGGCACCTGCTTGAGTCTCGGCTGCTTTACTTATGATCCAGCTCTGCTATGGCCTGGGAAACCAGTAGAAGATGGCCCAAGTCCTTGGGCCCCTGCACCTGTGTGGGAGACCCAGAGGAAGCTCCTGGATCCTGGCTTCAGATTGGCTTAGCTCTGGCCATTGCAGTCATCTAGGGGGCAAACCAACAGATGGAAGACCTCTCTCTCTCTCTCATCTCTTTCCCCCCCTCTGTTTCTCTGTAACTCTGCCTTTCAATAAATAAATCTTTAATTTGAAAAAAAGGAGGAAGATAAGATGAAGAAAATGAACGAGGAAGGAAGGAAATAAAGAAATTTTAAAAAGCACAAAAGGATGTAGGGAAGGTAAGTGGCGGGGGGGGATGAACTACAGCAAAATGTGGAATATTCAGACTAAACTCCACAGTGGCACTTCTGGAGGAAGATGGAGACATCATTGATCCCCCAGTGACTGACCACCTCTCTGGGATTGTCAACATAAAGAGAGATCTGATGTTAAAGAAAGTAAGGACTACAAGGATCATAGAAACAACTGAGTTCTGCTTTATCTTAAAACTGATGAAACCAAGCCCAAGATAAGGGGTGTAGATTCTCAATGGAGGCAGTTAATATGGGTTAAGATATGAAGCTGGGAGCTGGCACTGTGGTCTAGCAGCTAAAGCCTCTACCTGTGATGCTGGCATCCCATATGGGCATCAGCCCGAGTCCAGGTGCTCCACTTCAGTTCTAGCTCCCTACAGATGTGCCTCAGAAATAAGGGTACTTGAGCCCCTGTACCCATGTGGGAGACCCTGGGAAAGCTCCTGGCTCCTGGCTTTGGTCCAGCCCAGCTCTGGTCATTGCCACCATTTGGGGGAGTGAACAAACAGATGGAAGATCTCTCTCTCTATCTCTGTGTGTGTAACTTACTTTTTTAAAATAAATAAATAAATCTTTTAAAAAAGAAGTGAAGCTGGCTTAAAAGCTCAAAACTCAAGTTCTCTTCACCACACCAGTCTCTCCTGGAGACACAACTGATTTAATAATGACAAGAACAGGAGAGTAGTGGAGGACCTTAGGTCACTGATTAAGGCTCTGCGTACCGCACTTCTGTGCATAACTTCTTTTTTCTTAATATTTTTTAAACATTTATTTATTTATTCAAAGGTAGAGTTACAGAGAGGCAGGCAGAGAGAGAGAGAGAGAAGTCGTCCATCCATTGGTTCAGTCCCCAAATGGCTGCAACAGCTGGAGCTGGGCCGATCCAAAGCTAGGAGTTTCATCTGAGTCTCCCCCACATGAGTGCAGAGACCCAAGCACTTGCGCCATCTTCCATTGCTTTCCCAGGAGCATTAGCAAGCAGCTGGATTGGAAATGGAGCAGCCAGGACTGGAACCAGCACCCTTATGGGATGCTGGCACTGCAGGCGTTGGCTTTACCCACTACACCACAGTGCTAGCCCCTCTTCTTAATATTTGCAATTAATACAAACAACTTCACGTTTAGAGTCAGATATGCTGTAGTGAGAGAAAAGAATATTTGAGCTCTTTTTGACTCTTGATTTGTGTTACTCACATTAACTCTGACAATCCCTGAGTTTCTCTTCTCTTCTGCTTCAGCCACATACACTCTTATACAGAAGTCCCCTGCTAGCTGGCGCCACGGCTCAATAGGCTAATCCTCCGCCTTGTGGCGTCGGCACACCAGGTTCTAGTCCCGGTCGGAGCGCCGGATTCTGTCCCAGTTGCCCTTCTTCCAGGCCAGCTCTCTGCTGTGGCCCAGGAAGGCAGTGGAGGATGGCCCAAGTGCTTGGGCTCTGCACCCCTTTGGAGACCAGGAGAAGCACCTGGCTCCTGCCATCGGATCAGCACAGCGTGCCAACCGCGGCGGCCATTGGAGAGTGAACCAACGGCAAAAAGGAAGACCTTTCTCTCTCTCTCTCTCTCACTGTCCACTCTGCCTGTCAAAAATAAAAAATAAAAAAAAAGAAGTCCCCTGCTTCCATGCCTACCTTTTAAAAGCCTTTGTATCATATCAAAGCTTTGCACAAATGACTTTTCTTCAGTGAAACATGCTTCAATGTTCCTAACAGAAAGTGATGACACTGTCTTCTCTGTTCAAATATTACTTTGTTCATGTCTTTCTGAAAATCTGAATTGACTTATGTCTTTATTATAGTGTTGTATGTGTCTCTTTTTTCCTCCATTCAATGTATATTCCTGAAAGACATGGCCCATTATTTATCTGTCCTACTAGGATTAGCACAATATCTTCTATATGGTGTATCCATTATATATATTTACATTTAAATGAACCATATATCTACTTTTCAACTCTCATGCCTGTGTCATCCTGAACCATGAACAATCTATATATCCATTATGCCCTCTTATTTAGAATTTTCAGGGATATTCTTTTAACACTTTTGGTGTGTTGACTTGTGTTTAACAGTTGTTTAAATTGAGCTGTGAATATTAACCGATGGGAATAAATAAAGGAGGGAAAGAAGAATGATTGGGTCAGTAAATATCAGAAACTTCAAATTAGTGGATAATAGAGTGGCGTACCATTGGCCAGTTGGAGGAGAAGTTATTATATAGCCCTATTTTCTTAAAAATATTAACAAAGAAACATGTTGAGCAAGAAGGGATTTTGATTGGTTGTGGGGTTCTTTTAACATGGAGGCATCTTGGGGAATATTTATGGAAAATATTTAAGTATGGGGAAATAAGAAAGAAGCTAACAAATATTAACTCTTGTCCAAAATTAGCCAAGATTTACTTGAAGTGAAAAAACTGGATTGCTCATTCCCTTCATTTTAACTAAATATGTTCTTGCACAAGCAGATGGCAAATTGGCTGGATGTACTGAAATGGAAGCAGGAAGACAGTTTAAATGCCTCGATTCCCAATCTCTCTCAGCAAGTCTTGACCCTTTCCAAAACAGTATTTCTTACCAAGTGAAGTTAGCAATTCTGTCAGCTTAAGCAGAAAGACTTTCAAGTTGTTTCAGAAAATATTTTAACAATGCCTTTAGATAGAGTTTTGCACATTTTTAACATCTTTAGAAACATAGTTTTAAGTATGCTCAAGTCAAACATATTTCTCTATTAATCACTTGCTACTAGCACTCTAGATAATGGCAAACTAATGACACCAGAATATTTTATCTGCACTTTCCCCTGGACTCACTTTAAAGCAGAAATCCTTTACAGTATTGCAATTCTACCACAAATTTTAGAAATATAATTTTCTAAGGCTAAAGAAGTATTTTTAACTCCATCCATGAAATGTCATGCAGAAGTCAGAGAAAAATTAAAAGCAAGAAGAAAAATGAATGGCAAGAATAATACACAACAAAATAGAAAGATCATTACTTTATTTTTCTACTTCTAACTTGAGAGTTTAATAAATAAAATTAGAAGAAAAATATGTAAGCTTGATCTAAAGTATCTTTCCTAGACTTTGTATAGGTGACATTACCACATTTGTTAGAGTAAATTGTTCCCTTTAGGAACATAAAAGAGCAAATTGTGTTGCTATGTAGTCTTTATTTAAGTTCCTTATACACTGATTCTTTTTCTTACCTGTGCTTTCTAAAGCTTCATTAATGAATAGCATCTGATTCTGAAGATTTGCTTTTCAACTCAGTTCCTCCTCTCAGATTCCTATGGTTTCAATAAATGATTTCGAATTTCAAAATTACTTTCTTATGAGCTTCCCCAGTGATGAAGATAAATGTGAACCCACTCCTTCATCTCTGAATGACCAGTAAGTTCTCAAGAGGAACTCATTTGTATCAAATGGTTTTTTTTTTTTTTTACATATAAACCTTTTATTTAAGGTATACAAACTACATGCATTTCACATATACAAATTTGGAAACATAGTGATTCTTTCCCCCCTACCCTCCCTCCTGCCCTCACTTCCACCCTTATTCCTCCTCCCTCTCCTATTCCTATTTTATTTTTACAAAGATCTATTTTCAGTTTACTTTAGAATCATAAGATTAACCCTATTTCTTAAATCCACATCTGTCACTAATTGAGGATGCACTGGGAAGACACCACTCCCTTGGAATGTTTTCTTCTACTTGGGACATAGCAGTTGGGCAGTTTTTATATACCTTGAGCTTGATTGTTAAATGTCTTAAAGTTTTATCAGTCTTTAAGAAAACTTACCATACTACTCTCAATGAAGTCATCAATATTAAAATAAAATATTGTTATTGTGAGAAAGGAAGTTCTTTGAATGTTGTTCAATGTGATATATACAGCAATGGAAGAGACCATTCTGGAGTATTCAGTGAAGTTATCCTTATTTGTAAAATGGGATAGCAATATGTACCTTATAGACACAGTCAATAGTAAGCATTCCATGTTGGCTTTCTCTGTTATCTCTCAACCTAAGTAGGAAACGTACTGAGTGTTAAGTATGGCAGTGGAGCTTAGAGGAATTTGCACTGACTAGGTTAAATAAAAGAAGTTGCTGGCTTCTTACCTCCAAGGAATCATCAGCATTCACCATCCAACAGTCTGTCCAGGTGGCCGCAATCAAAAACCCAGTGGAGAAAAAGGCCAAGAAGCAGGCAAGGTATTGAAGATGATCCCTCATGGTGGTTAGGAGTCTGTTCTGAAGAGACATATGGACGGCAGCCAGCCCTGGATCCATTCAGGGAGCTTGAAGACTATCAGTTTTCTGTTTCTGGTATCTGGGGATGTGGAAATACAGGGTTCTTGCTTTTCTTTCCACCCCACTGTAGGCGTCTTGAGTTGCAATAAGAATAATACAAACAGGCTGTAACCGACAGAGTGGTCCTGGAGATCATTATCTGAAGCATCTGGCCTCCAATCAGAAGCCAGGTCAGTGGAACGACTGCATATGTTTTGGAAGGGGGAGAAGAGGAGTGTGGGGAAGGTTTCTCACCCAGATCATAGAGTACCAGGAGATAATGGTCACCAGAGACACATGCCACTGCCAAGATGGAGCTGAAGAGGTGGGATCTTACTCCATGCCAGAGCCAGAAAACTAATCTTTCACAGGACCTCCAGCGAAAGTGAGCTATTTTCCTCCCCCTCAGAAGGCTACATAGTTGACTGACTGCTATTTTATTGTTAAGACTCTTTTAATATTCACTGACTACCTCTAGACAGACAGGCCACTGGAGAAACTATGCTAACTAAGAGCTTGCTCAAGGGAGTTTGCATTCCTAAGTGTTTGGGCAGAACAGCCCCATGAAGGATTTCTAGCACCTGGGCATCAGGCAAAGCCATGGCCCCTAACCTTTTAGCACTTCAGGGTGGGGAATGAGTGTACATTAAAAATATACTTCAATTTTTAAATCATTGTATGCATGTGCTATGGTGTGGTATTTCAATGTAAATACATGAGTATTTATGATTTGCATAGTTATCAACACATCACCTCATTTGTCTTTTGTTTATGATGAGAACATTTAAAGTCATCTCTGGCTATTTTTAAATATACAATACATTTTTGTTCATTCTTGTCACTCCACTGTACAATAGATCACTAGACTACTTGTAACTTGTACTCATTGTCCATCCTCTCCCTAATCCCTCCTTCTCCTACCTATCCCAGCCCATACTCTTCTACTCTATACTTCCATGAGATCAACTATTTTTAGGTTGCACAGGTAGACTTCTCAATTCTCAAATAAAAATTTTAGATGATGAAAGTAACAATGTATTTGATGTGGTTATTTATTAATGCAAGAGAGAGACAATGAGAGGAGGGAAAAGAGAAGGAAACAGAATCAAGGAAAAACATTACAAGTAGGTCATCACTCCAGAAGAATCAGCTGCTGAGATAATCATTTTAGTGAGTTCATAAATGGATTGCTTATTTCTGTTTAATAATGATTTCCTTGTAGTATTGAAGGTAAAATTTTAAAAGGACAAAAATCAGTATTAACAAAATAACCTTCAAGAACATATCATAATAATAAACCTTGTGACTAAGCTTCATTATTTTTATTTTAACTCATTTTATTCACATTTAAAAAATGTAAATTTAAATTTAAAAGCAGGATATAAAATCCCATTTGTGTGTCAGTCTAATTATTGCCATGGATAAGGATAGATAGGTCAACAGTAGTAATCACTAGTTTGTGGGGTACTTATCAGGGCCTTATTATATATACTTTATTTAATAATTGGAAAAAATAGCTAATTTTAAATGCTCATTAAAAAATGCAGGAACACATGCCATTTTGGTGAGTCACAAGTGACTCTTTCCCTGGGCCCTAAAATCTGAAATGCTCATGCTCTATTGATCTAGAATAGCGAACTTATTCCAAAAGTGCATGCCCATTACAGGAATTGTGCTGGACTTAGCTATTAGCTTACCACCCAGAAATTGTTCACATTTTACTTTTCTTACTCTCTGAGCCCCAGGGCAGTGGTTCTTCAACTTATGTGTACACTGGAATCTCTAAGGCACTTTGTCCTATACGCAGGCCCAGGAGTTCCACTTCCAGAAATTCAGGATTCAGGGAATTAGGAGTCTAGGACAGGAATTCAAATGCCTATGTATTTTATAAAAAATATGGAATCTGAGAGAGATGACTATGCCTTTTGAGACTGATTCAGAACAAGGAAAAATAATTAGCATAAAACCCAGCACACTACTTTTGGTCAGATGCTGTAGATCAAAGACAAACTTACAGGAAAGGGGTTATTAGAATTAAGCCTATCAGAGTCATCAATTGTGAACTGAAATTGATCACTTGGACTAGTGAGATTGCATTGGTACATGCAACCTTGATGGGATTGTATCAGAATCCCCTGGCACGTTTCTAACTCCACCATTTGGGGCAAGTCCGATTGAGCATGTCCCAGATTGTACATCTCCTCCCTCTCTTATCCCCACTCTTATATTTAACAGGGATCACTTTTCAGTTAAAATTTAAACACCTAAGAATAATTGTGTGTTAATTACAGAGTTCAACCACTAGTACTAGAACAACAACAACAACAACAAAAACTAAAAAGGATAAAGTATTACATTGTACATCAACAGCCAGGACAAGAGCTGATGATCAGGTCATTGTTTCTTATAGTGTCCATTTCACTTCAACAGGTTTTCCCTTTGGTGCTCAGTTAGTTGTCACCAATCAGGGAGAACATATGATAATTATCCCTTTGGGACTGGCTTAATTCACTCAGCATGATGTTTTCCAGATTCCTCCATCTTGTTGCAAATGACCGGGTTTCATTGTTTTTGACTGCTGTATAGTATTCTATAGAGTACACGTCCCATAATTTCTTTATCCAGTCTACTGCTGATGGGCATTTGGGTTGGTTCCAGGTCTTAGCTATTGTGAATTGATCTGCATTAAACATTAAGGTGCAGATTGCTTTTTTGTTTGCCAATTTAACTTCCTTTGGGTAAATTCCAAGGAGTGGGATGGCTGGGTTGTATGGTAGGGTTATATTCAGGTTTCTGAGGAATCTCCAGACTGACTTCCATAGTGGCTTAACCAGTTTGCATTCCCACCAACAGTGGGTTAGTGTCCTTTTTTCCCCACATCCTCTCCAGCATCTATTGTTGGTAGATTTGTGAATGTGAGCCATTCTAACCGGGGTAAGGTGAAACCTCGTTGTGGTTTTGATTTCCATTTCCCTGATTGCTAGTGATCTTGAACATTTTTTCATGTGTCTGTTGGCCATTTGGATTTCCTCTTTTGAAAAATGTCTATTGAGGTCCTTGGCCCATCTCTTAAGTGGGTTGTTTGTTTAGAGTCAAAGGGATCACACAAAGAAGACAAGTGTCTGCTAATACTAACTGATAGAATCAAAAAGGGAGAGAACGATCCAACATGGGAAGCAGGATGCACAGCAGACTCATAGAATGGCAGATGTCCTAAACAACACTCTGGCCTCAGAATCAGCCCTTAAGGCATTCAGATCTGGCTGAAGAGCCCATGAGAGTATTGTAGGCATGGAAAGCCAAGACACCCTGGAAAATAAAAAATAGAAGACCTAAATGAAAGATCTCTGTGAGTGAGATCTCAGTGGAAAGAACAGGGCCATCAAAGAAGGAGGTACCTTTCTCTGAAGGGAGGAGAGAACAAATAAGATCAAAGTCGGCGAACCCTAAAGGCTTCCATAGACTTGGCAACTCATGACTAGAGCCTAGGGAGATTACTGACGCCATAAACAAGAGTGTCAAATTGTTAAGTCAACAACAGGAGTCACTGTGTACTTATGTCTCATGTGGGATCTGTCCTTAATGTGTTGTCTAATGTGAAGTGATGCTATAACTAGTACTAAAACAGTATTTTTACACTTTGTGTTTCTGTGTGGGTGCAAACTGATGAAATCTTTACTTAGTATATACTGAATCGATCTTCTGTATATAAAGATAATTGAAAACGAAAAAAAAAAAACCTGGTGTTAAATTGGAAATTGCATAGAAAATTAATTAATTTTTAAAAAATATCATGTAGAATCTCTGTCTTTAATGTGCTGTACACTGTTATTTAATGCTATAACTAGTACTCCAACAGTATTTTTTTACTTTGTGTTGCTATGTGGGGGCAAACTGTTGAAATCTTTACCTAATATATACTAAACTGATCTTCTGTATGTAAAGAGAATTGAAAATGAATCTTGATGTGAATGGTAGGGGAGAGGGAGCGGGAGGGGGGAGGGTTGTGGGTGGGAGGGAAGTTATGGGGGGGGGAGCCATTGTAATCCATAAGCTGTACTTTGGAAATTTATATTAATTAAATATAAGTTTAAAAAAAAAAGAATTAATCCTATGTACCAATTCATCCTTTACCAGTACCAAGGGCAATTTCCAAAACCAAATATCAGAACTCAACACAGAGAAGTAAGAAAAGAAATGGTGAACATCCCCACATGGAAACACTCACTTATGTTTGCACACACATGTTTGAGAATCAGAGATTCTTCCACAAGAAAGAGCTACACTGTGACTTATGTATTTACTTCCCAATATTTACTGGGCATTGAATGTAGTTGGGGTTAAGAGATCATTCAGGTAATTAAATAACTGATCCTGAATTAAAGTGTACTACTTTTAGAGAATAATGAAAAGTGGTCATGCTTAAATTTTAATTGCCGTGAGGGTAAAGCCTTAGCATGATAGGTCTAAGCAAGTAGATTCAAGCAGACTGACTGAGAAGCAAGGATTTCATGAGTGAGAACTTAGTGAATTTCTAAGGAAAAGGTAACTCTTCAGAGAGCTATGAGAATGGAGAGCATAGATGCAGAATAAATCACAAGTCCATAAAGACAAATCTCTTTCACATTCTGCCTTGCTATAGATGCCACTATTTAGCTTTAATCAATTCAATCAGAGTTAAGTTCCATTTCACCCAACATACATTTCTGAGCAGCCTTTTCTGACTCCAGTTCTATGTTAGGTTTGGAAAATAAAAGATGGAAGACTTGGTTCCAGTCTTGGAGAAGTTGATGCTGCACTGGATGGACCAGAAGTGAGAAGTGAAAAGCTCTGTTCAATTAACTCTTACAAGAGTCTTACATTCCAAGACTACTTGCAGTAACAGTATATAAGCACATTGGTTGGAAATATGCATGGTTACTCATTTAAATGTAAATACTAGCTACAATTATCACATTGTGTGTAGCTCAGTGGAGTTTGCAAAATATTTTCATCTATTTATGTAGTCTAAGCTCCATGAAGAGAGGCATCTTTGTTTTGTTCAATGAATCCTAGGTGTTTAAAATTCTGCCTGGTGTATGGTAAACTCTCAGCAAATATATATTAAACCTAATCCTTATAGCACATGTATTTTAGAGAATAAGGACTGCTACTGGTTTTTCTTTGTGTGAAACACTCAGAGGCCCCCAGGATGAATGCTAGGCTGGCAGTAAAAGCCTGAACATCTCTGCAACTCCGCAGTTTTTTGTTCTCCAAGATCCCTGAGGAAAACATCTTGTTCAGTCCACTTGGTCAATTATGTTCCCAGCCACCCAGCATAGAGTGAAATTTTAGAGCTCCCTGGTGATCAGGTGAATTGTATGTTCTGTCTACTACCCTGGCTTTTGGTTTATGAAAGCAAATAATTCTAGAATTGGAAATACTGCAATTGGTTCTTTTTGGTCTGCAGGTGGAAGCAGCCTACATTTTCAGTTGATGTTTTGTATTAATTCTGATCCTATCAGTGTCACAAAAATATGTTCCTTCTATATTTATTATACTAATTTGAGTCCTTAGAAAGAGTAAACTAATTTATACCATACCATATGAATAATCAACTTATTGCTTTTTAAGTGCCCAGTGCTCATTAGAAAAAATCTACATAAAAATATCAGTTTTGGGGGCCAGCATTGTCACATGGCATGTTAAGCCACCACCTGCAGCACCAGCCTCCCATATGGGCACTGGTTGAGTCTGGCTGCTCCACTTATAATCCAGAACCCTGTGATTGTGCCTGGGAAATCAGTGGATCATGGCCCAAGTGCTTGCCCCCTGGTACTCATGTGGGTGACCAGGAAGAATCTCCTGAATCCTGGCTTTGGCCTGGTCCAGTCATAACCATTGTGGCCATTTGGATTATGAACCAGTGGATGGAAAATAACTCTCTCTCTCTTTCTCTCTCTTCCTCTTTCTGTAGCTCTGCCTTTTAAACAAATAAAAAATAAAATGGAGACTGATTAGATAGTAGGATAGGCAAGAAGAATTATAATCCTTAAAGGAGGCTTCAGAAAACACAATTAGAAAATATTGTAAAACACAGAGAAGCAGGATAGTCCTTAAAGTACTTTCCAACAATTAGAAGTGACTACAAGGCAAGTTGTCTGTTTTTAATGGAGTTTCTGACACTGGAGTTTCAAATAGGGACAGGGTCACCACTAGGGAAGATGTGGCCTACGGGGTTCATGAATCAGTTCATGTTAGGAATAATTGACTTCTGTGATTAGAGAATGCTTGAGAGAGCATTGGTCCTTCAAAATATATGCTTTTAATTTGTCTCTTATCATGCATGAAACTTGAGTTTTCCTTAAGCCAAACCTGAGACATGATTGCATGAAACATTCACCAAAATTCACACTTCAGGGGTGGGCCTTTGGCTAAGAGGCTTAAGTTGACCACTGAGATCCCCAAATCTGATGTTAGAGTACTTGGTTTGAGTCTGCATACTCTGCTTCTGAATCAGCTTCTTGCTAATGCATACCCTGGGAGGCAGCAAGTGATGGCACAAGTACTTGGTTCCTATCACCCATGTGTGAGACACAGAAGCTATTCCAGCTCCTTACTTCAGCCCTGGTGCAGCCCCATCCAATGCAGGCATTTGGGAAGTGAACCAGTGAATGGAAGATCTGTTTATATCTGTCTCTGTCTCTCTGGCTTTCAAACAAAACAAAAATAAATAAATATTTTTAAAAAAAAAATTATACCTTAAGATCATCCACAAGCATATGCCATTAGTGATTCTGTAATTTATTTTATCCAGATAAACAAGATGTTCTTCATGGTACAACACAATTAAGTCATCAAGGGTGATTTGGGTGAACCCTGATGAAATAAACTTGATGTCAAAGGCTACTGCTTCGTATCTTTTAAGTCAGCAGATAAGTTTTGAAGCCATCCTGATATGAAATTTTCTTTTGAGCTTCCTATATATATCCTTAGGTTCATTATAAAATTGGAAGTAAAATGAATCCATATGAATCAGGCTTAATCTTAGAAGTTAAAGTTTTTTTCAATTGACTCAAGCACATACAATTCACTATTATTGATTTTTCTCCTCATCGTTTTGCATTTCTTTCTCCTTGTTTTATCTCCAAACATTTAAACATTATCTTATGGAGTCAATGCCAGCTCTCCTTTTTTAAATTATGAAGGCATAGGAGAGATCAACCCCTCAGAAGATCCAGCAGTTAAGTCTGTTGAAATAAATTGCCAATAGACAGATTAACAGAAAAAGTCATACAAATTTATTTGGTTAGACTTTTCTGCTACATAAGAGTCCTTGTTTCAAAAGACTCAAAACCCAACATGAACCATCCACTTTCAGGCTTAAGTTTGACAGCTTTGCATAAATCTGATTTGATGAAAAGTATAACTTTATAATAGGAGACTAAGGAAGTGGGGAAAACCCAGCATGTCCCATCTGTTCAAATTCATCTTTTCCTCTTCGTGCAGCTTTCCTGTCTTCTGGGAATGAAGTGGGACCCTTTCTGGAATGGGGGTCTTATAATAAACATTCAAACCTAGTAAGTCAGAAGATTTCTTCTTCTTCTTCTTCTTCTTCTTCTTCTTCTCCTTCTCCTTCTCCTTCTCCTTCTTCTTTTTTTGACAGGCAGAGTTAGTGAGAGAGAGACAGAGAGAAAGGTCTTCCTTCCGTTGGTTCAACCCCCAAATGGCTGCCATGGCCAGCACACTGCGCCGATCCAAAGCCAGGAGCCAGGTGCTTCCTCCTGGTGTCCCATGTGGGTGCAGGGCCCAAGCACTTGGGCCATCCTCCACTGCCCTCCTGGGCCACAGCAGAGAGCTGGACTGGAAGAGGAGCAACTGGGACAGAATCTGGCACCCAGCCGGGACTAGAACCTGGAGTGCTGGTGCTGCAGGTGGAGGATTAGCCTAGTGAGCCGTGGCGCCAGCCCATAAGATTTCTTAATGGCCAACTCTTACAAGGAAAGCAGTGGCAAATTGGAATAATATTTTTTTAGATCTTATGGCTGGCTCTGGTGAATAAGAATTTTGGTTTCTATGCCCTGAGTTGAGGAATTACTCTGGTTTCTATGGCATTCCTCCAGGAACAATGAGGGGAGGGAGACAGGAGTGCAGAAGAGCAGAAGGAAATTTTGTTTCTGAGCCCTTAACTGTGGGGTAATATTTTCTGGGCTCTAACAAAGGCTATGTGAATGTTCAATGCATACTTAATACATTTTGGACAAAGAAACACTGAAATAATCAGGAGAGAGTAGGAGAAAGCCTGCAAGGATGTGTCTTTATCATTGCAGTCATGCTCACCTTTCCAGTCCAGTTAACTTAATTGATGTAACCTTAACTCAGCTCATCTACTCCCATATAATTACTCTGGAATGACAAGTACACAAAGAGGGTCACTACTAAGACAGCAGAAGATTAGCTTTGAATTTTGTTCAATTCAGTAATGATACATGACATCAGGGTTACAAATAATGTGTCAATGGCCTATAGACAGAAGGGAAAAAACATAAGGTGAGAATCAGTGAGACTTCAGAATGTCCAGAGTTATATAAAGGCAAGTTTAGGTCAGTAAAACAAAATGAAGTTGGAGTAATAGGTTATGGTAACTTTAGTGTAAGATCTTTAGTTGCAGATGGAGAAGAATTAATTAACAAGCTTATTTAAAGCCACTGACACTTTCAGACAAGAGGCTAGATATGTTCAAGCAGCAGATAGATCAGGTAGCATACTTCTATGCTGCTACCTGTAAACTTAACTCCCATCTGCCCTAACCCTTAACCTTGAAACCAGAGTTACCTCCTACAAATCAGATGTGAAGAAGCTACTTAAGCAAGTCCTAGACATTTGTATAGAGTGTCTGCAACTTCCAATGCCTTAACTTATGATTTTTCATCCCTACACTGATGCACAGGCAATTATGCATTCAGTAGAAAATGTACTTCAAATGTTGAATTTTGAGCTTTTCCCCAGGCTGGTGATATGTTGTAAAATACTATTGCAGTACAAGGCAGTGGCTCTGAGGTCCCAAGGGGAAACAATAAACATTCTACAGTGTACTTTGTAACTAAACTATAATGTTCAGTAGGGTAAATGTATTAGATGCATTTTCAGCTTAGGATAAGTTTATTGGAAATGTCCACATTGTAATTCAAAGACAATCTGTGTTTCACCTTGGTGTCTCTCTCTTCCTTCTTTCTCTCTTTTTTAAAAGATTTATCTATTAATTTTAGAGACAGAATTAGAGAGAGAGAGAGAGACCGAGAGACAGAAAGACACGTCTTCCATCCACTGGTTCACTCCCTAAATGGCCACAATGGCTAGAGCTGGGCCAATCCAAAGCAAGGAGCCAGGAGATTCTTCCATGTCTCCCACATTGGTGGAGGGATTCAGGCATTTGGACCACCTTCCACTTCTTTCCCAGGCCATTATCAGGGAGCTGGATCAGAAGAGGAGCAACCAGAACACAATCCTGTGCCCGTACGGGATGCTGGGCCACAGGCAGAGGCTTAGCCTATTATACCACAGAACCAGTCCCTCCTCTTTCTCTTCTTCTTTGCTGTGTATCTCCCCACACCATCACCCCATCTTCCAATGACTTTCTTTATTTAGAGCCCTTGGAGTTTGACATTTAGTTTTCAGATATTTTTGCCATTTTAAAATATTTAAAGTAACACAAAAAACCATAAAGAGTTCAATGAGCACACACAGCTTTAGCAATTATAAATATTTTCCATATGCATTTCATATGTAAATATCATATACACACATACATACTGTTTTTTTCTGAAAGCAGGGGTATTAATGTCACATAATGTTGGATTCATGACAAGGGTAATAAAGTGAAGAAAGAAAGGTATATTATTATGTAACGATTATAATTCAGTGATGACAACATTTATAAATATTTATATAACAAACAGCATCCACACATTTTTATGCTATATATATACATATACATACTAGCTTTCAAATATGAAACAAAACATTTAGTATTTGTCTTTACATATGTGGTTTATTTCACTTGGCATAATTACCTTTAGTTCCATCCATTTTGTTGCAGATGTCAGGATTCCTTTCATTTTTATGGCTCCATAATATTCCATTGTGTATATGTACCACATTAAAAAAAAAGTTTTATTTAATTAAGATACAAGATGGCAGAGAGAAGAGAAAGAGTGAGGGAGACAGAGAGAGAGAGAGATCTTAAATCTTCTGGTTTACTCCTCAAATGTCTGCAACAGCCAGGGTTAGGCTGACATCTCCATCTGAGTCTCCCATGTGAGTGGAGGGAACCCAAATATGTTGTCCATCATCTGCTTCTTCCCAAGCGCATCAGCAGAAAGTAGAATGGGTAGCATAGAGTAGGCACTCCTGTATGGCATGTGAATATCTCAAGTGGAGGCTCAAACTGTTATACCAAGATACACCTCCCATATACCACATTTCTTTTTCCAGTCATCAGTTGACACCCATTTCATGGGTATCTAGTATCCATAGATCAATGAAATCCCATTTGTAAAATGTGTCATCAAATGAGAGGACAAACTTACATATGTAGTGTTGAAATATATGTTTATGCAAAACATTTTAGGAATGTAAATGAGGAAATAATATCTCTACAAAATCATTACAAAAATTTTCATAGAGTAAATGATAGCTGATTTGGTTTTTAAATGGTAAGAGTTCACTAAGCACAAAAGAAAGGAAAGTGTGTCCCTGAAGAGAAACAGCTTTACCAGACTGAGTTTGTGGCAAGCATCTTATAAACAAGTTAGGAGCAAGGATCCTTTATTTCACTTGTACTTGTAAATATCCAACACTACATGCGGAGATTGCATCATTCTCAGAGCCACAAGCTGAGATTGTTTGTTTGTGTGAGAATTTAAGCCCTGCAGAAATGAGGATTGTGTGACTCGCTTTATTTAATTCTGTATATACATACATATATATACACACATATATAATTACATATAATTATATTATATATATAATTCTGTATATACATATATGTACATATAGAGAGAATGAATACATATGCAAATATACTGTATATATAGAGAATAAATAATTTAACATGACTTCTTTTTTTAAAGATTTTTTATTTATTTGAAAGTCAGAGTTACACAGAGAAAGAAGGAGAGGCAGAGAGAGAGAGATTTTCCATCTGCTGGTTCACTCACCAGATGGCCACAACGGCCATAGCTGTGCTGATCAAAAGCCAGGAGCCAGGAGCTTCTTCCTGGTCTCCCATGTGGTGCAAGGGCCCAAGCACTTGGACCATCTCCTGCTGTTTTCCCAGGCCATAGCAGAGAGCTGGATTGGAAGTGGAGCAGCCAGTACTAGAACCTGTGCCCATATGGGATGCCGGCACTGCAGGAGGTTGCTTTATCTGTTATGCCCCTTAACACATGACTTCTATGTGCCAGGTATTGTGCTAAGTACTAAAAGTTAATCAGCAAGCAAAATATTCTAGCGGAAAAAGGTACTCAAGAATATTTAAGCTTTCAATAGATATTTATTATCTCTCTGCAAGGTGAACACATCTACAGTGAGCATTCTAAAGAAAGTCTTCTAAGATGACCTTGTAACAGTACACTTGATTTGGAATCAAATTTGTGTTCAAGAGACATGACATTTTAATAATAGATTCTGGACAGGAATTCTGATTTCAGTTTAGGGCATATTTCATATTTTCTTCAAATGTACTATATAGCAATAAGGGAGTTGAACTTTGATTTTTTTTCAATAAATTTCATAACTTTAGATAATTAATCTTTATAATTGAAGATCAAAACAAAATATTCAAGCAAATTTCTTTACCTATGTCTCCAATGAGTAAAACACCTATATCCCTGATATGGGAGAATTCATGGAAATAACTCTTTATTATTCCTCATTTTAACCATATTTAATAAGAGCACATGACATTTTCATCTATTTTCATGCAGTGCATAGTGGTGATGTAGTCAACATCAGACAACATATACAGTGTTATAATGGAGATAAAAATTTCTTATAGTCTATAACTTCTTTGTGTTTTAAGGAAGATATTATTACAAAAGAATTAAAATATTTAAAAACATAACTTCTATGAAGTGAAAATGTTACAGTAGTTTGGATTCAATTTATTATTGAAGAAAGAAAAAATAAATTTTTATTTAAAAATGTTTTCAGTTTATTTGAGAGACCGAGAGTAAGAGACATACAGGTACATAGACAGCAAGTGAGAGTTCTCATTCATTGTTTCATGCCCACGTATCTGGGACTCTGGATTAAAGTCAGCAGCTAAAAACTCAATCCAAGTCTAACAGGAACCCAATTACTTGAGCCATTACTGCTTCCTACCTAGGTCTGTATTAACAGGAAGGTGGAGTCAGGAGATGGACCTGGGAATAAAACCTAGGCACTCTGTTATGGGATGTAGGTTTCTGAACTAGTGTCTTAACCACTAGACTAAATACCTTCTCTGAGAAAATGAAATATTATTTTTAAGTTTGAAGCAACCAAAGCATCCAGTATTTACAAAGCCTACAAGAGTGGACAGTGACACCTCGACCTTCCCACTCACTCATTTTCTCACCCAGAGTAACCTTCAGTCCTTCAAGCTCCATTCATGGCAAGTGTCCCACACAGGTACCCCATTTTTAAAATATTTTATAGCATGTTTTATGGTATCTCTTCTTTGTTTAGATAGGCTTGAGTATACCAATACTTCTCACTGTTTCATACAAGACCACATTATTCAGAACAGTATCTCAGTGTATAGGTTTATAGCCTAGAATCAATAGGCTATGCCATAGAGACAATGTGTGTCATAGGCTAGCCAATCAAGGTTTGTTTAAGTACATTCTATGATGTTCACACAAATAAATTGCCTAATGCATTTCCAAGAATGTATAACCATCATTAAGTGATGTGTGACTGTTTATCATGTTACTTTTCACTAAAAGGCAATTGGAAAGGCATCATGTCACCATTTTACAGATGAGGAAAATGAAGACCATTTATTAAGTAACACATCTGAACTTGACAGAGCCAGAGGCTGGAAGAATCAAGTTCTGGTTCCAACATGGCCAAAGTGAAACACAAGCAAACATCCAGCAGAAACTATAAAAGCTGATGTAGATGAGTCAGGGAAATGGAAGTCTTCCCAGTGAGAGCAAGGCCTACTCAAACTGTTCAGGAACCGGCTTCCACTCCGCCTATACCAGCCCCAAACCCTGACTAATGAAGGTCTTGAATCAGAATTCAGATGTAAGATCCTCATTCACCATCAAGGCTTGGCACTCAGGATACTTGGATTATCGTCCTGATTCCATGACATCTTTCTGCTGAAACTATGAAGTAAGTTGTTTTATTCCTGTGAACTTATCAGTGAAGCAGATTCAATCTGCCCACGTGAAAGCATCACACATGAAAGGTGGAATGTCCCCTTGTACGTTATGTCTTGCTTTATGTATGTGTGCAAATGTTATGCAAGTTCTACTCTCCTTTACAAACACCTCCTCTCATTCTTCCCTCTCTTCTCTCATTTCCCAACCCTACCTGTTGAGATCTTTCTCCCTCTGCAAGATTTTTCAAATGCTATCTTTCTAGGACTGCATTATGAGTCTCCATTTATATGGAGTCTCCCCTTTCAATTAATATTCACTCTTTGCTTATTGTAGCAACAATTATATAAGATAGTTACCATTATAAACACACATTTCATGGGTGAGGAAACAGATGATTAGGGTGGTGAACTTATCCTACTTTCTACAACTAATAATTAATGGATCCAGGATCAAATTCCAGATCTGACTGCTTCCAGAGAACACTATCTAATACTACTATCAAATATGGACATCTATCTTGCATATCACCATATATTTTCCTATTAGATCAGTGGAGAGCTGAAGTTAAAACTTGAAGGATTTGGGATATAATCATTTTTCACTCACCTTATTTTAAAAATAAACTGAGACTCCAGGAAAGAAGTTTACCAAGGGTGACACAGCTGCTAATGAGACAGCTAAGATCCAAATCTCCTCTTCTTTACACTGCCTCTAAAATTCAGAAGGGCAGAGCTGGCACCTGCTTTTCCTCTTTTTACCCTCAGCATTACACACACATCTTTGTTCATAACAATTGATTAAATAATTCAATTTCATTGTATATATTTGTGACTAAACAGCCCTAAGTAGAAGATGTATAGCTATAAGAGTTTATCATGGTTGTGAATTACATACATATAAAACAAATTAGTAACTATAACTTACGTGCATATCTAAAGAGACAGAGAACCTCAAAATCATTAGTTTTGTTTTATTTTTATTTATTTATTTATTTAATTTATTTGACAGAGTTATAGACAGTGAGAGAGAGAGAGAGAAAGGTCTTCCTTCTGTTGGTTCACTCCCCAAATGGCCACAACAGCCAGAGCTGCACCGATCTGAAGCCAGGAGCCAGAAGCTTCCTCCCAGTCTCCCATGTGGGTGCAGGGGCCCAAGGACTTGGACCATCTTCTACTGCTTTCCCAGACCATAGCAGAGAGCTGCATCAGAAGAGGAGCAGCCAGGACTAGAATCCACGCCCGTGTGGTATGCTGGCGCCGCAGGTGGAGGATTAACCTACTGTGCCACGGCACCGACCCATGTTTTGTTTTATTTTTAACTAAAGGCCAACTAACGTCCAATAAACTAAACTTACCTACAGAGGTGCAACTAATTAAAAGTAATAAAACCCAAAATTGGGCCTAAGAGCATAAACTCGCGCGATAGAAGAATACTAACCTGTGACCGTCTCCATTTTAGTGAAATATTTCGACCATGGAATTTAAATATCCTTGTAAATAAAAAAAAGCAAGACAAAATAAATAAAAAAGCCTACCCCTTTCATTCTGCCTATTATATAACTTAAACCCTTTTTCACTAAGGTCCTAAATCAAGATCCAGATGTGAGACCCTCTAACACCACTATTCAATAGGAAGGAATCAGGACATAGCATGAAAAAACATTTCTTTGTTGATCAAATACAACTCCTTAGAGCCTTCTTTACATTTCTCTCCACTAATCCTTAGAAGGTTCCCATTATTATCAGCATAATATGTATTTAGCATAGGACACAAGATCTGTCACAACATGACCTGCTTCCCTGATTCTCTAGATTGGTGTCTTTGAGTGCCTAGTAGTCGACCTTTTTTCCCCAATCATTCTCAAATGCATGCAGTCACTTTGAATAGTGACACCCTCTCTGACATCTGAGAATGTCTCAACCCTTTACATGGAAGATCCCTGTCTTTCCCCTTTCTTCATATTCTCACTACGTAATCACATCCTCTGGCTCCTCCTAGACTCAGGCTTCATCATTTCATAGCTCATGGATTTCAAAACCTGCTCTATCATCAGAGTATCCTGAAAATGGATGTCAAAAATCAGGGGCCCACAGAGATTGTGAATTCTAGACATAATAATTTCTTAAAATTAATTCATTGGAGATTCTGAGGAATCGCTGTCTTACATAACTCCTTTGAACCCTCCCTACCCTGTTAACATTAGTTTACAGGATGTAATTCTCTACCTCTCTCATCCCTAGCAGATTGGGGGCTCCTTGTGGTCAGAGATGTGCCCTAATTTCTGTAACACAATCATTAATCCAGTAATGAATTTTGGATGAATAAACAAAAACTGAGGTTAGAAAATCATTAGCTTCTTTCCCAAAAACATTTCCCCTGCCTATAATATAACTAAAACTACCACTTTATTTTCTGGTAACTTTTTCCATTAGAAAGTTAATCTCTATTTGTTATATACTTTTTATTATGATATACATGAGGATACTTCAAAAAGTTCATGGAAATGGAATTAGAAGGTAAGTTTATTTTTGGTACAAAAAATGAATCCCGTGTATACATTTGAAATAATATTCATTATTTTGAACTTTTTTGAAGACTCATATTTTTATTCATTTTTGTCTTAAAACACTTCTTAATCTTCCAATTTATGCATTTTTCATCTATCCCACCTAATTTTCAGCTTCCAATGTCAGAAAATTAGTTTTTATGAATTTTGTCATTTCTTCATCAATAATCAACATATCTCATATCTAATGTTTAATTAAACAACATTTTGTTAAAATTCTTGCATTTCTAATCTTCCACTTAATGTCTCAGAATCAGATACGAGGGACATTTAATATTTCATAGAAATATAGGACTCATGCGTGTGAGCTAAGGAAAATCTTATATGCTCAAATTGGGTAGATAATTGTTGATAATAACAAACAATTCTGTAATTTGTGGTTTCAGCATAATTTATTCTGAAGCCAGTATGATGTGGATTCATTTGCAATTGTGCCTCAACCATGTCACTTCAGTTCCAAGCTATGCCCAGTAGAATCTGCAAGTAAAAAAAAAAAAAAATACACAGGAATCTGTGATGCTTGGCAAAATAACTTGGTCCCTGTAATTATTGGGCCAGATGTGATGATCTAAAGTCAAGATATTCATACAACCGAGATAATTAATTTGGAGTCACTTGGATAATCAGGGATCTTTTGTAAAAATGTTGAAGAGCCAAGCTGAGACATGGGTGAAGAAATGGTCAAGGATCAGAAAAAGAAGGTAGTACAGGAAAGTAATGTCTTAGTTAAAGAAGCTAAACTTTCAAAGAAGAAGACCTAAGGAACAAATATTTTGCATTAACTTATAAAGGCCAAACTAGTATGGGGAAGACTCTGAAAGGGAACAAACTGGGATCAACTATGGATGCCCAATAAATAGATAAACAGGAATGAGTAAAAACATGAATGAATTGCTGATTTTACTTATATCCATAATTTCAAGTAGTATCATCACAACCTGTCCTTCAAACTCCTAATGGGTACTAAATCAGAGTTAGATAGAAGGAATAAGTTATTTGATTAAAACAGCATAATACGGTGATTATAGCTCTCAATAACCCTTTATGTATTTTATGAATAAATGGAAGAAAAGAGCCCCAAAGCTCCAATCATAAAGTCGAAGAAGGGGAAAAGTTGATTGCCCTAATCTGATTGGTAGGCATTATATATATATGTGCTAAGAAGCTACCTTGTAGCCCATAAATATGTATAATTATAGTTAATAAAATTTTAAGATATAAAAGCAAATAACTCCTGCTATCCTCTTTAGGCAGGAATATCTAAATCTTTGAATTATAACTGGGAACCACCATAAAACAAGCTGGTCATGACTGAAATATTTCCTTTCACTCCCATCATATGATCTTTTGGCTGATTTGTTGTATACCCAATGGTTTTCCCTAGAGTGACTCAACTCAGATCTGTCATGATGCTACTCATAACCCTGGCATTCCAAACAGCTCAGGGCTGAGGGAAAATTAAATGCCAAGTCTGAAAAACAAAATGAAATAGACTAAATCCCCTTGGTCAGTTAACATTTGCAAAAATTCTGTCAGTAAGTTATTAAACAAACATTATTTCTATGACCTTCAGGAATTATATATGAAAGGAAAAGGTAGGGCTGCTTACCATTTATCCTAAAGTACATCTTACTAACTGAAGTTTAAATATCCCTTCCGAATAAATCAAAATGGCAAGGGAGAGGAAGGACAGAAACAGAAAGATAATATGTAACAATAACATAAAACGTACATTCAAAAGTTTTGTAAGCATACATCTCTTTTTTTTTTTAATAAGGAAATATGGTATAGCTACAAATCTCAGGGACATGTAAATCTAATGGTATGTACATTTATTCAAATGCTCCTCACTCTTCTATGTTTAATTAAAATTTTCAAATCCTAATAGACCTAAATACTCTATGCTTGTATTCTTAAAAATATTGCTTAAAACTAGAACAAATGTATTAAAAATCCTCATACTATGCATGTAAAACTTTTTTTAAAGATTTTATTCATTTATTTATTTATTTGAAAGGTAGAGTTACAGACAGTGAGAGGGAGAGACAGAGAGAAAGGTCTTCCTTCTGCTAGTTCACTCCTCAAATGGCCACAATGGCTGGAGCTGCACCGATCTGAAGCCAGGAGCCCGGTGCTTCTTCCTGGTCTCCCATGTGGGTGCAGGGGCCCAAGAACTTGGGTCATCTTCTACTGCTTTCCCAGGCTGCAGCAGAGAGCTGGATTGGAAGGGGAGCAGCCGGTACTAGAACTGGCACCCACGTGGGATGCTGGTGCCGCAGGCAGAGGATTAACCTACTATACTATAGCGCAGGCCCCGCATGTAAAACTTTAAAAATCTTTCTTAAATATTAATAGCCTTCAGCATTTTTTAAATAAACTTTCTTTTCTGTTTGTTTTAAAAAACTGGTATTGTTCTTTTATATAAAATAATGAATGGGAACTGAAGAATTAAGACTACTGATAAGGTGCCTAGACCTGGCTAGATTAGGAGGTGTCTGGATGTAGCAAAGAAACCTCAAGTTTTATGTGCTGAACTCCACCTGTCACATGTATTAGGTCCAACCACAATACCATTGTTTTCCAAACAAATGGCCAAGAACAGCAAGTCCAATCCTGCAGGCTGATGAAAAATGGAGCGTTTGAAGGTGTTGGAAAGAGCAAAGGAAGAGGGAAATACACAGCCAGGTTGACACTCCTTTAGATAGCATCACTCATAAACTATGAACTTTTTCTGTGCTAGATAAATTACTGCAACCTGTTGATAACATGCACATTTAATTCTGAACACATTAATTTTGTCTGTGCCTCAGGTAAAGCCACACACACACACACACACACCCCTATACACAAACAGTTGGAAACAAAATAGCTCATACTTTTAGCACCCAGAAGGAAAGACTAAGGTTTAAATCTCTGGGAAGTTTCTTCCTTCCAAAAGAGAATGAAGAGGGGGGAATCAGAAGTCCCCTAACATGTAAGATCAGTTTTTTTCTTTGCAAAAAAAAAAAATGTGTAAGGTTCTCTCAGGTCCCTTGGTAGACTTCCAAACATTACTATTCTGTCTTATATATTTTTAAAGCATGACTTCATTCTGAATAATTTCAAATACATAACATTGACATTTGCATTTTCTATGACATTGACAGTTCTGAAGAATTTTTTCATAAAGTAAAAATGTTGCTTGAGCACTGTACTTCACATTGGATAATTATAAATGTCTAAGAATCTGTTCTCTAGGAACAAACAACCTATTTAAAGCACAATAACATTATTTAATGAATATAAATTATTATTACAATTATAGCTAAGGGATACCACCTTGTCAAACTTAAGAAGTTCAGAAAAAGATAGCTTTTTCTTGGTGATTTAATGCCAGAAAACTGAACTAAGCCAACGTTCCTCAAGCAGATTAGGAATTATTGAACATATTTTTTTAAACAAACCACTCATAAAATCATAGTATGTCCTTGGCCTGTATGATGAGTAGAAATCCTATCATCATAGATGTGAAGGAAGAACTTGCCAGCCAATAGGTTTGGTGACACCCTGGAGAATGAGAGTGGGATGTGAATGAGGAATAGAGAGCAGACTGGGTAAGTCAATGAACTAAGTCCTGGGATATGCAGCCTTCAACCCATCTCAGATGCTGTTTATTTTAGGAAAAACATATAACTGCTTTAGAATCATATTTAAAGCATGAGGAAGTAGGGAAAGGATTTCTCAGTTCATAAAAGTCTTACTGTAAATCGGATTTTCTAAACCTCACATGCCAATCAAGAGACATTTGAGAGACAGAAAGAGTCTGGCTGGCTGTCAGGGATTGCAAAGCAGAACATACAATGGCGCTACCCTTTGAAGGGTCAAGCAGATATCAGCATGCACAGTAAGGATTGGGGTGCAAGCAGAAATATCCAAATGAAGAGTAAGGTGAAGAGTTAAAGGATGGGGGCCCTAGTGAGGAATCAGAAACTAGGCAAGGCAAAGAGGCAGACCAGGAGAAGTGGATCACATACAGAACAAGTCATTTGCATTAGGAAGACCCAGGTACCTAGAAAAGGGCCTTCAATAAATAGCAGTTCTTCTTTCCTGATAAGGGAAAGAATGAAGGAAAGCTAATTTGGATATAAACCCTAGGTACCAATGACCATATACACACTTCCACAAATGCTACTTGTTTAGCTATACTTTACTTTTGAGGCAACTAAGAATCAGAAAAGGATAGTCACTTTCCCCAGGTTCAGGTGACGTGAGTAAGCTGGGTGTCCATGCTGAGAGGGTCTGGTGATGAAGCTGATAGTGATCTTTCTTTTTGCAAAGCTATTCAACTGTTGGGTTGAAAAACAAACTCTCCAAATTCTGTGAACATGCAAATCTATCATTAACCATGCTTGAAGGATAGGTAGTCTTGAGACTTGAGGAACATTAGGAGACAGGACCTAAGACCTAAAGATGGGACACATTCCACATTGGAGCAGGTGCTCGAGGATAGACCATGATCTCTAGATGTAGGGCAAATAGCTCAAGAAGTAAAACACAAGAATTAAAGACTAGTGGTGAGGGCCAGCCAGCAGTTCAGCCAGGTGGAAGTTCAATCACTTAAAACTGCAGATACATGTGCTCAAGTATCAGTCTTTTCTTTAGGTAACAAGCAGAAATAGGAATGGCAGAAACTCCGAGGAACTTGGCAATTGACTAAGAAAAAATATTTGAAAGTGGGAACAATTGCAGCTGTCAGTTGGATTTGATAGAAAATATTCATTAATTAATTGCTTCATTAATTATTTAACGAACACCTGAATTCAAGATTTTGATCTAGTTTGGGATTTTTATCCATGAAAAAATTAGACAAAATCCTAACTTTTGTAGAACCTACTTTCCATTGGAAGCAGGAAACTAGCAATTTAGGTACCAAGAAAGTCAGGAACATAATTCCAAGAGCTATTAGTGGGAAAACTGAGAATATCAAAGCCTGACTATATTTCCTCTGTGAATTAAGATCCTTCCTAATACAAACACAATTGGTATTAAAGCTTGAGGTAGCATTGGACCCACAAAGTTTAAAGTGTGGAAGGGTAAGGCAGCAGAAAAATCATTTGTGGCATTAAAGGATAGGTTAAAAGATGACCCTCAAGGGTCCTCATATATGTATGTAATCCTCATATATGTATGATTTATACCTATCTGGTTACCTATAAGAGAAGTTTAACAACTTTAAGTATATAAATACCTACAGTGAAGACATACATTTCTGCAGGTTACACAGTACACAATTTTATTTCATCATCAGATCACAGACCACATGAACAGCACACACCTGCATAGCCACATCTAGAAATCCTAAATATCTGCTAAGACCCATTATGATGGATACTATTAGCTCTAATGATTGGTGTTAAACAATATACATGACACTAAAATTATTCACTAAAATAAGTTTGCAAAATGCTGTTAATTTAGCTCATTTGAATCAATGTAATGTTCAAAAAGTAGATAGCTAATAATGCAGCATAAATTAAGGACATTTCTATTGCCTCTCTTTTAGATAAAGGAGGAATGTTTTCAAGATTAAATTAAAATAATTGAGAAGCAAGACCTCCATCTAACTAATTTTAGATGTGTTTTATAAAGGAAAAACACATTATTTGACCCAATATTAAAGGCTTACAAAGTAGCAGACTTCCAATATCTCTAAGAGATTTCTGAAAGGAAAAGAGATCCTCCAAAGTTGTATAACTGTAGTGACAGACCTGAATCTGAGAACCCAAGTCTCCGAAGAGTCTGTTTAGTACTCCGGACAGCTCAACCGCATTGGCATATCTTTGACAGAAAAGAATGCCAGTTGTTTAGAGTAAAATCGAATATTCTCTCTGTGTCTCAGCCTTTCTCAGAATATAAAAATCATCCTTGAAATGCTGTACTAATCCTGACTCAGTTCATGGAAACCTCACAGGTTTCATCCACCCACACCTACTTTTATTTGTGCAAGGGAAAATAACATTTAGTTCTTCCCTCCCGCAAACAAGTCTCAACAAACCTAAAGCTGGTTTAGTCATTTTTCCAGCCACTCTTTCGCAAGATTTTGTTTATAATAATAAACTTGAGTCAGTGTTTTCCCTAAAGAGAGACACAAAGAAATATATGAATGTATGATTATGACTTAAAACTGAAACAATTTAATATATTTATACATTTACTGGAAAGACATTCGTGATACATTTTAAATGACAAAAGATAATTAATTCTAAGTGTGTGCTTTTATAAAGTAGCCATATAGTTTTTATTAGAAAAAAACTATAATGATTTATGTCGAAATTTAAAGTTTCTTCTACTAGATTTATTTTAATCGATGGAGTAGTTTGCCTATTTAGAACTTCTATTTTTGTACAATAATATTTATTAAAAAGAAAAATGACCCAACCATCAAATTATGCTAATTTGTCCCTAATATTCCCTTCTGAATACTTAGAACTCATTATACTTTTTTTTTTTTAATTTAAGAAGCATTCCTGGGGCCTGCACTGTGGCACCGTAAGTTAATCCTCCACCGATGGCCCTGGCATCCCATATGGGTGCTGGTCCTAGTCCTGGCTGCTCCTCTTCAGATTCAGCTCTCTGCTATGGCCTAGCAAAGCAGTGGAAGATGGCCCAAGTGGTTGGGCCCCTGCATCTGCATAGGAGACCCGGAAGAATCTCCTGGCTCCTGGCTTCAGATCGGCTCAGCTCTGGCTGTTGCAGCCATTTGGGGAGTGAACCAGCAGACAGACAACCTTTCTTTCTGTCTCTTCTTCTCACTGTCTATAAATCTACCTCTAAAATAAATTAATAAAATCTTTTAAAAAAAGCGTTCTTTTTTTTAAAAAAAGATTTACTTACGTATTTATTTGAAAGGTAGAACAACAGAGAAAGCAGGAGAGATACACAGAGAGATTTTCATCCATTGCTTCACTCTCTAAATGGTTACAAAGATAAGGTCTGGACCAGGCTGAAGCCAGCAGGAGCTCTATCCTGGTCTCCAACAGGAGTAGCAGGATTCCACAGCCCTGTGCCACCCACCACTGCCTTCTCAGGTGCACTAGCAGGAAGCTGGATAGGAAGCATAGCAGCCAGAACTCATATTGGCACACCAGTATAGAGTGCCTAACCTGCTGTGCCATCATGCCAGCCCCAAGAACTCATTATGGAGGCTGGTGTTGCAATGCATTTGGTTCAATTACTGTTTATGGAACATCTCATTTTATAGTGCCAGTTTGAGTTCTGGCTGTTCTGCTTCCAATTTAGCATCCTGCTAATGCATACAGCTGGAGACAGCAGAGGCTGGCCCAAGTACTTGAGTCCATGACACTGATGTTGACTTGGATGGAGCTCCTGTCTCCTGTCTTTGACCTGGCCCAGCCCAACCATTGAAGTCATTTAGGGAGTGAACCAGTGGATGGAAGTTTTATTCCTCTTTCAGTTGCTCCCTCTCTTTCTCTGACACTCTGTCTTTCAAGTAATTCAAATAAATCCTAACAAAATTCATGATATAAAAAAGTGTTTCATACATCCAACATACATTTGTTGAGCAAATACAGTGGACCTATGTACAACTTTAGCTCAACCTCACTACAGCTAGATGAGTGAATCAACTGAAATATACACAGGGACTGCAACCTTCATGATAGTCAACAGAGATAAAAGTAAAGTATAGTCAGGTACAAGGAGACAGCAAAACTGATCTGGCTTTTGGACTGGCCCCCTCAGAGGCAGATGTCATCAGAGAATGGAGTCTAAATTAGAGTTGTCTGTAACAGAAGGATTTAATAATTAGAGAGATAACCTAAATGAGATGAATTACAGCATTATGTTGAAAAACAGCTTTTTTCAAAGTTTTGTTTTCATTTATTTTAAAAGCAGAGTTATGGCCGGCGCTGGGGCTCAATACGCTAATCCTCCGCCTTGCGGCGCCGGTACACTGGGTTCTAGTCCCAGTCAGGGCGCTGGATTCTGTCCTGGTTGCTCCTCTTCCAGTCCAGCTCTCTGCAGTGGCCCAGGAGTGCAGTGGAGGATGGCCCCAGTGCTTGGGCCCTGCACCCCATGGGAGACCAGGAGAAGCACCTGGCCCCGGCCTTCAGATCTGCACACTTCGCTGGCCACAGCGCGCCGGCCGCAGCGGCCATTGGAGGGTGAACTAACGGCAAAGGAAGACCTTTCTCTCTGTCTCTCTCTCTCACTGTCCACTCTGCCTGTCAAAAAAAAAAAAGCAAAGTTACAGTAAGAAAAAAAAAAAAAAGAGAGAAAAGAGCAAGATCTTACAACCAATCCTTCACTCCCCAAATGGCAACAATGACCAGGGTTGGGCCACACCAAAGCTAGGAGCCAGGAGCTTCCTCTGATTCTCCAGAGTAGGTGCAGGAGCCTAGGAACTTGGACCATCTGCTGCCTTTCCAGGAGCAGGGAGCTGGATTGGAAATGGAGCAGCAGGGACTCGAACCTCTGACCATATGGGATGCAGGTGCTGCAGGACATGGCTTAACCTCTTGCACCAGAGCAACTGCCCCTCCCCAGCTCCCCAAAAAACATCATTCAACAGCATGACTGAAGACAGTATAATCCACAGCAAAGGAAAGAAGTGCTAATCAGATTAATTCTACCTGTTTGAGATCAGCAAAGCAGGAATATTTTATGAGTGCTCTTTGTACCACAAAATCAGAGTGAACTAAAAGACTTGTTCAGATTTAAAGATCCAATCTCTGTATATAACTGGAATTTGTTATATATCAATTGACAGAAAACTCAAATAAAGCTAATTTAAATAATAAAAGGATTTGGTTGGTTTACAAAAGGAAAAGATTCAGGGTTCTGGCTGTTCCTCAAATAAGCCTCTTCAGAATGACAGCTTTCCTGAGACGGCTCCCCGCATCCCGACAGAGTCTTTTATTGACAAATACAGGCTTCACTGTCCATGACACAGGAGAATGTCAATGTACTAGAATTCCCCCAAGAGGTCCTGAAAGCCTGAGTGGACCCACTTAGGTCAAGTGCCCATTTTCTTTCCAATCACTGTGGCAAGAGGATGGAAAAGCATTGATTTCCTGAATCTAAACCATTGTATTAAACATCTATTGATGTATAACAAATTACCCCAAACTTCGCCTCATAAAACAGAAACAGATGGATCAGAAGCATCAGTTGCACAGTTTTGAATAAGGATCTCTTATGAGTTTATAGTCAATCAATCGGTTGGTGCTGCCATCTTGTCTGAGGGCATTACTGGCGGATGATTTTCTTCCCAGTTCCTCATTGCTTTTTGATTTCCAGTGATTTCCAGATTCCTGTTATAGGAATTTTTCCTAGGCTGTCTGAGTGCTCACAAGACATGGCAACTGGCTTCCCTTGGCAGGGGTGGTTAGAAATGCGCAGAAAAAGAGAGAGAGTATTAACAAGAAAAAAACGGTGGCCTTTTTTTGCATCCTAATCTCAGAAATGACAAGTCATTAATTCTACTGAATTCTTTTGGCCACACAGAACAATCCCAGTAAAATGTGGGAGGAAACCGCACAGCTATGAATACCAAAAGAAGAGAGATCACTGGGAGCTATTTTGAAGCTGGCTGTCACAGACTTGTGTATGTCTCTAGAGCCAGGAGCCAGATGAGCTTCTTCAGTACTACAAGAGAATTTGATATAAAATGATTCACAAAGTATCATAAAACTTTTGGGATGAGAATGTGGAGTAAAGATTTTGGAACTGTAATCAACAGGTGTCTATACCTGGAGGTATAGATATTCTTTGTTGGAGGTATCTATTCTCTATTTTAAAAAATTTTTATTTACTGAAATGAGAGTGTGTGTGTATGGAGAGAGAGAGAGAAAGAGAGAGAGAGAGCGCCAGCACACAAAGGGCGGGGGCAGAAGCCAGTAGCCTGGAACTCCATATGACCCTCCCACATGAATGGCAGGGACCCAAGTATTTGGGCCATCTTCCACTGCTTTTCCCTGGCACATTAGCAGGGAGCTGGATTGGGAGCAGAGCAGCAAGCACTCTAATTAGCACTCTGATATGGGATGTTGGCATTCCAAGTGACTGCTTAACACGTTGTGTCACAATGCTGGATCCAGATTTTGTTTCATATTAATTAATGTAATTGTTTCTGAGTCTTGCTACGATCATCAAAGAGCTTTAAAAATGAAATCGAGCAAGAAATACATAAAAATGTAATCTGTTAACTCTAATGAATTTCAAAGGTTTACACAATTTGATTCAGGCAGTGAAACAAAATTAGCATATTTCTTTTTGGATAATAAATCCATTTCAAAGTAAAATATTTTTCAAGCTCGGTTTTCTGTGAAATACTCTTTGACAGATAATAATTCATATATTTGGTGAATGTTTTCCCCAAGATACCCTTATAACCTTAATATATTTCATACGCCTTGCTTATTCAGAATGCATATGTAAACTCTATCCATTGGAGAAATTCACATTGGAGATATAGCTTTGAGTCATTGGTTCATAGGACAAATTTCTGTTTGATGGGTTTTGTGTAGTGTGTGAGTAAATTCCTGAGGCAAGATAGCTTATGCTCATAATTTCAAGTCTACTGCATCAATCCTCCAAAGTGTCACAGTACAGGAAAATTGTTTCATGGAAGTAATAATGATATATGTTATCTTGATTTCTATCACATTTAAAACTCACTAGGCATTTTTATATATATTGTCAAATACAAACTTTTGTGATTATCAAGGAAGACAGTATTGTCTTGCATAAAGTAAAGAAGCAAAGAGTTTTTCTTTCAAAATTACAAATTAATGTAGCTACTCTAAAGGAAGAAAGATATGGAAGATAACTGAAAATAAAGAGCTTCAAAATTATCCACTCTTCCAAAATTTGTGCTGAAATTAATATTTCAAATGTTTACATTTTTTGAGAATACTTTCATACCCTATGATGCTGTAATTTTAATTTCCTTTGTCATTCTCAGACATTCTGTGTTGGAAGTCCCAGATCACATCACATCAAACATAGTGGAAGTTGCAGCATGTTAACCAAAACCCCCTACAGGAATGAGACCACTCCCTGTTCCCAGAATGCTAGGAGTATTAGATCCTGGCAGGACATAGCTTAGGTCATTGTCAGATACTGGTATTTTATAGAGAGTTTTTTAGTGAAGGCTACCCTCCCTATTAGAAACAGGCCACATCTCAGGATGTGGGAAAACAAAGTTATGGTCCACTGTCCCAATTTGGAACAAATCTGAAAGGTTATCCAAGTCCAGAGCTCCTATGGGATTGCTCGGGGCCTATTTGTTACTGTCTTGTATGTGAACTTGTATGTGAACTCTGACGATGTCTGATATTTCCTCCTTGTCCTCTTATAGGTGTGTTCCCATGAGTCCTCTTCATCAAATCTCCTGCTTTCTTCTCCACCTCAGTGTCTTTTTCCCCAGGAAACTTAAGACCACTGATCAAGAGGCAGTCTTAAAAATCGGATTTTTAAAGCTGGATCACTTCTGACTGTGTTAGCGACATTGTTGGAACTTTCACTGGTGGTTAACCTAGATGTCATAATGTTGGAAAGGATTACCTTGATGTTGCAATATGTGATACACTTGGAGAAATAAAATGAATAGCTGAAGATGATAACATCAATTTAAATGAACAATTTAATAAACAACAGAGGCAGCACACAAAAAACTCTCATCTCTCACAGATGTCTGGCCAATAAAAGCAGGCCTAGGACCCAGGAGTTCCAGAAAGCACTGCTTTTCTGCCTGTCAAGTGTTGTAAAGTTTAGAGTGGCAGCCAGAAGATATGAGAGAGGTGAAGATCTATGAAGATATTTAACAGACAGCAGTCTTCTTAGGCATTGATACATCGACAACCAAAAATAATGCTATTTCATTCATATAACCAAAACAAATTAAGCACAGATAAACAGGAGACTAAGAGCAACCAACCATGTAAAATCCTGCTCTTCAGACCTGAACCATTACTCAAAACCAGAATCTATTGACTAAAGAAGAGAAAGAAGAGAAAAGGCAAAATAAAGAGAAACTCTAAAATATTTGGAACTTGCTGCTACCTCACTGATTTTTTGAGGGACTCTGCAATGTGGGGCACACTGAAGCATCACCTCAAAAACCACAACTTTCAGTAGCCCTCTTTGGAGCCAAAATATTATATATTTGAAAACATTTATTTGACTTTACCAGCTGAATTACTTGCTGCCTGCTTTAAGTGGACTCGGAATAATAAATGATTCTGTAGATCCAGTCCATAGTGACAGCATGTTCAACACTTGAACCAATCAGATTCTCATGTCACTACAAGTGTGATAAGTTCCAGTGGGAGAATCAAATATAAATCCCTAGAAAGCAAGGCCATTCATGCAATCTGCAACAGAAATACAAACACCACTTGAAAAACAGTTCCTAGTAAACTACTGAGACCTGGTGGAGATTATCTTTGCATAGGACAATAAGATACCATTTGGCCAGAGTTATCATCACGAACTCATTCTGAGCTACAGTTTCTCAGAACCGCAGGGTCATAAGATCTGACAGGTGTAATGCAATTTGCTGTTAGATAGAAGACGTACATCCAGCATGGTGTGAATGGGACCAGAGCACCAGAAGATAAGTGACCCAGATTCCAAAACCACACAGCACAACATACTGGCTCATCTCCTTCACCTAACTATGAAGTCTTCCTTATATCTGTCTCAAGAAGGAGTAAAAAGGATAAGGTATGTTATATTTCCCTTTTATATATTGCAAGCCAGAAAAAACGAAAAATTCTACACTATGGTTTCACTCAGAGAAGTACTAATAAACAACAATGAGGAAAAATTCTATTAGTAATAATTCAAGTAGTATGACTGATCCCTTACCTTATGTGGTAAGGGAAATATCTATTGGCATACACAGTGTCAAAGACAGCAGCAAACAGTTGATACAGAGTATAGAAGATTAGATGTGGTAGGGGAAAAGAGGTATTGGAAACAGACATGTGGATGGATCCATAAGGCTGGGCCACAAACTGTGAACTTTGAATCACATGCTAATGCCCAACACAAGGGAGTGGCATTGTATTGTGGAACAGTAGAATAAGCTAACATTTGCAATACCTTCATTCCACATTGTAATGCCAGGCTGAGTCCAGGCTGACCCACTTCTGATCCAGCTTCCTGCTAATGCACTTGAAAAAGTAGTAAATTATGACACAAGTTTTTGATTCCTATCACCTGCTTGAGAGACCCAGATGGAGTTCCTGGCTCTGACCCAGCCCTGGCTGCTGTGGTCATCTGGAAAGTGAATCAGCATATGGAAAATCAATCCCCTATATTCATATTCTCTCCCCCCTTTCAAATAAATAACTAACTCCTTTTAAAAGGCCCACCAGAGAACATCCAATAGGAAAGAAGCAATAAACAACCAGTAGATGTAGTGGATGCTAATCACAAAGTACATGTTTATGGCTATAGTCAGCCCAATTCAACTCTTGCAGGAACCTGATTGACCTGTATTTCTCTGTAATAGTCAAACAAAGGAAAGAAACCAACCACATTTTACTTTTACATCTGGATTATAATAAAAAAAGCAATCAGTGAAGCAAAAACATATAAACAATAATCAAAAGTTTGCATAAGCACTTCTACAAGTGGCCCAGATGCACTTATTGGATTAGCAGATAAATATTTTCAAATAATAATTATTTTTGTGTAAAAGTGTTTACAGGTAGGGATGACTATAATGAGTCAGCAGATGATCTTTTAAGGAGAGAAATAGAAGTTCTAAAAGAACCAAATAAAAAATCTACACTCAATAATACAACATCTGAAATTTAAAGATTTATTGAATTGCCTTAGTAACAACTCAGTCAGTAAAAGATAAAAAACATTGAACTAGAAGAAAAGCCATTAAAAAATCACCTAGACTGAATCAGAAAAAGAAGTACATTTGGGGGGAAAAAACCAATGCCCTGGAGATTAATATCAAGTAACTAAAATTGAGTCTTAAAAGAAAATAAGAGACAAATTTGAGGAGAAAAATTTTTAAGTATAATTGCTCAGAAGTTTTGCTAAACTTTGATTTATAAAAACAATATACAAATCCAAGTCTAATAAACTCAGCCAAGAAGAACATAAAAAATACACCTAAACTCTTTGCCAAAACCCAAAAATACAGCAATGATTTTAAAAGAAGCCAGAGACAAAGAAAAAAAATAAAAACCAACAGACCAATAAGTAAATAAATGGAAAAAAGAAAAATACATAATGTATAGGAAAACTGAGATGTAAATAATGATTGATTTATCATGAGAAATAATGCAAGGTCTAATAAAAAAGAACACATTAAAGAAATAAAAATTTTAAAAAGCTAAATAAAAAGTACATCTATTAGTCTCCATCCAGTGGAAACAGTCTTCAACAATGTTGGTGAATGAAAAACTAAATGGGATAATCCAAGCTTGAATGCTAGATTCATAATGAACATTTTATAAAGAATTTAAACATTGAGCTGTTTCTTTTCAGTAATAATTTACTAATTTGAGTAAGTAAATGCATCAAAATAACAGAATATCAGAGGTGCAGTAGTTAAGCCACTACAATTTGATAAATTGCATTGCTTAAAAATATTAGGGGCAGGTGTCTGGCACAGTGGTTAAGGCACTGTTTGAGGTGCCCACGTTGCATTTTAGAGTCCCTGGAGCTGAGAATCAACTTTGCTCTCAATTCCAGCTTCTTGTTTCTGTTCACTCTGGAAGGCAACAGGTGATACTTCACGTGTCTGGGTCCTTGACACCCAAATGAGACTCAGATTGAATTCCTGGCTTCTGACTTCAGCCTGGCACAGCCCCAGATGTTGCTGAAATTGAAGAATAAACAATTTCTCTCTCTCCCTTTCTCTCTCTCTGTCTTCCCCTCTCCCACCCTGTCTCTGTCCCTGTGTATTTCAAAAACCAGGGTCTTTTTGCTTTTTAATTCTTAAACTTCTTATTTGGTGAAGTATTCAGCCATTTACTCTAATGTAAATTAAAAAACATTATCTCAAAACTAAAGAAAGGAAAGAAAGGGAAAAGGAAAGAGGATGGAAAGGAGGGTGGGGCAGGAAGGGAGGGAAGTAGGAAGGGAATATCATTATGTTCAAAGAATGTTATCTACAAGTCACATTTAATCTGTTAAAAACTAATTAAAATTAAAATAAAAAAATAAATAAAATTGTAATAATAAAATAAATTGGGCTTTAATAATGTCTTGAATTCTTAATAACTTCCAAAGGAAGGACCCTAAAGCCTTTTATGTAGGGAAATTTACCTAAATTATACTATCAATTCCCATAACTACAGGGGTCCTTCCAAGATTGACCATTGGAAGAAAGAAACATGGGTACAAATCAGATTGAATAAAAAATGATGTCTGTTGAATTTCAATTTAGATAGGCCAATAAGCTTGGTCAAACCATCATCAATTTGCTGTAACAATTTTGCCTTACTGAAATCTCAAGCAATGAACTCATATTTGAGTTTTCCAGGAAAAGTTCCCCATGAAAACCAATTATTACACCTGGGGAATAAACAGTCATCTCACTGAAAAATTCCACACAACTTGCTGTCATCTTACAGCTGCTTTCTCCTTAGAGGTGCTTTTAGTTTTCAGGCCACCTGCTCTCTGTGGTAGATAATTTACAAAATGATTTCTCTATCTGGCCAATCCATTTATTTATATTCAGGAGGCATTAGACAGATTTTTATTTGAACCGAAGTATTCAATCCTGTGTGGCATTTTTACTTCAAAAGTTGCTGACTATGGAAATGAGTGCATTAGTGCATATTTGTCTTATACTGTGAGATAAAAATTGCTTTATAAAGTATATTTATTTCCAATTTATCTTTATGTACCTTTCAGTGACCCTCATTATGACATAAACTCCAGAGTCATGCCCATCACTTGCAAAATAGGAATTTGAGTCAAAAAGAAAATTGTTCCCCAAATCACAAAGTAAATTATATCAATTCTCATTTGTGGAAGAAATACAAAGGGGAAAGAAACCAAATTGCAGTGACTGGGACTTCAGATTATATTCATTGGACTCTATTTTTTAAAATTTTTAACTGATTCATAAAGAATGTTCATACAGAAGGAGCCCAAGATGGTTGAATAGAGAAAAGCAACACTCACCCGAGTCACAGAAAAACACAAGAACATCAAAGGAAAGACGTTATTTCTAGGGTAGTGATTCAGGGTAATTTTTAGTAAAGAAGTAGCAGAATAGCAGAGACTCCACAAGCCAGCAGAAAGTGAAGACAGATACACTGCTGCCACCAGCTGCCACAACGTTTACATTACTGGCTTCCATCTTGGGGATGACATCGTGCCTGGAAAAGGTAAGAATAATGTGGTGTAGCCCCTGCCACCAATACAGACCAGCAACCCTCACTAGGAAATCCTACAGTCCTCTAGTACAGCCAAGAGAGCTGACGGGGATCTGAATGGCTACATTGCTGCAAAGAGGAAGGCACATTTTCTCCCTCTCCACAAAGTGCCAGGCTCTACTTTGTTGTGGTAGAGCCACTGCTGAGCTCTGTTCTGACTCACAGGCCAGCAGGCAGCCTTGCTGCTACCAGAAGAAAACAGCGCAAGAGACAGGACACTTTCCAGGTCAGAGACAGGACCTCTATACTCCATGTCCATGAGAGTTCAGGTCATAAGCCTCAGAGCCATGCTTACTCACTGTGCAAGATCCAAGGAAGCTCCCCTCAGCTTCTTAGGGCTAGTACAAGAAATGGTCAATTAAAAAAATCCAAGAGGATCAGACCTCTATAATTACTAACTCACAGTACTGGGAGTCTGTGACATAAATGCCAGCATCACTCTTACATGCGGGTGAGAACTGGGAAGAGTTCCACCTATGCCTTGCAGATCTGTTGATGTCCAAGGTATAATCTATGGAGTAATTTGCACTCACTTGCAATATCTGGAGAGTTATATATTCATTTCTCTAATGCAGAGTAGTGACAACTAGTTCATAATTCCTAACATAATTGACTCTCACACTGAGACCTAAGTAATGATTTCACAAAGTCCTGAAGCACCAGGACTATGACTTTAGTACTAGATTCCTCAGCCTTACCAAAATCAAACCTGTGGGACCTGGGGAAGACCCCACCTGCATTTCACCTCTTCAGAGCCACATCTACCAGTATAAAATCCCCTGGATATCTTTTAGTAACCCTGTAGGACTACAGCAGTGTTCCCTTCAAATTCCCCAGTTCTGGGACTAGAGCTTTTAATGCTAAAAAATCTCCAACGACACTCTCCCAGCAGAACCTGTAAAAGGTCCATCCACATCACTCAGTCCTAAAGCTATAGCTATCTGTTCCAGAAGTCCTAGCATCATTCAGGCTTGCCCAGTGAGACAAGGCAACAACCTTCTCTGTGCTCAGCACCAAGAATGTGGCTCCAGCTATCACTAATCTTAGTGTGACTGACAGCCAACTCTCCGGGAACTGAAGATACACACACCCTAAAATGCCCATAACTGCTTCACAATCATACTTCTACCTGCATGAACTGCTGGAGACTAGACATCTTACAGACATTGTTGACAATGATTAAAGCTAAAGGAATCACTCAGAGATTATACTTGTGGGCTCACCTAGAACCAAAGCCAAACCCACAAGCCAAATGACAGCCTGCATTTTTTCCAGAAATCTGTAATCCACAAAGAAGGGATTGTGACACTAGAAATGCAAACATCAGTGTAGCAAAACACAAAACATGAAGAAGCGATGAAGAAGCAGTGAAGCATGACACTTCTAAAAGAACATAATAATTCTCAAGAAAAACATCCTGAACTGAAGAAAACATATGAAATGCCTGAAATAAGTTCAAAATAATTATCCTAAGGAAACTAAATGAGATACAAGAAAATACAGAAAAAATAGTTCAAAGAAATGAGGAAACAACAGAAACCATCACTAAAAAATTCACTAAGCAGATAGAAATAATTTTAAAAATCAGAAATTTGGGGGGCTGAAAACATCAATTATAAAAATAAAAATATGATTGAGAATTTCAACAGCAGAGTAGACCAAGGGGAGGAAAGAATATCTGATCTGGAGGATAAGAATATTGAAATAATAGAGTCAGGCAAGTATAAAGAGAAAATAATTTAAGAGAATGTAGAAAACATACTTGAAATATGGGATACCAATATACAAACAAATATTTGTATTATCGGGATTCCTGAAGAAGAGAAGGAAAAAGGCAGAGAGAATCTACAAAATGAAATAATAGTTTAAAATATTCCAAGTCTTGAAAGAGATACAGGCATTCAGATACAAGAAGCTCAAAGGATCCCCAAACAGATTCATCTAAAAAAAGGCATTCCTTAAGGTACATTATAATCAAATTGAAAAAGTTATTGAGAAGGTGAGAATCTTAAAGATGGTAAAATAAAGTACCAAATTAGATATAAAGGAAAACCAATGAGAATAACAGAAGATTTCTTAGGAGCAACCCTATAGGGTGGGATGATACACTGAAGGTCTTGAAAGAGAAAAAAGAAAAGAAAAGAAAAGAAAAAAGAAAAGAAAAGAAAAGAAAAGAAAAGAAAAGAAAAGAAAAGAAAAGAAAAGAAGAGAAGAGAAAAGAAGAGAAAAGAAAAGAAAAGAAAAGAAAAGAAAAGAAAATCTTCCAGCCAAAAATAGCATATCCAGAAAAACTAGCTTTAGAAATGAAGGAGCAATAAACTATTTCCCAAACAATATTTTGGAAGTGAACCAGCAGATGGAAGATCTCCCTTTCTCTGTCACTTTGCCTATTAAATAAATGAAACTAATCGTCTTTAAAAAGAAAAAGAATCCTAAAATTCATATGTAATCACAAAGACCTATTAAAGTCAAAGCAAATCCACAAAGAAACAAACAAAAAAAAAATCACGCTAGAAGGATCACAATACTTGATTTCAAAGAGTACTGCAAAGCTGTAGTAATTAAAACAGCATGGTACTAGCCTGAAAACCAGCACATAAGTAAATGTAACAGAATAGACATCCCAGAAGTTGATCCACATACATAAAACCAACTGATTTTTTTTGACAAAAACTCACTCAGATCTTTTGGAGAAAGTATAGTTATTTCAATAAATGGTTCTTGCAAAAATGAATGTATACATGTATACATGTAGAATGAAATTATATTCCCACCTTTCACCATATACAGAACAATTCAGGATGCATCAATGTTACGGCCTGAGAAAACGAAATTGCTGGAAGAAATTATAGAAGAAACAACTCAAGACATTGGTATAGGTAACAATTTCCTGATATGAGCCTCAAAGTTAAAGCAACACACACAGAGCTAGTCAAATGGGCTTTTATCAAACCCAAAAGCTTCTGCAAAGGAAACAATTTATACAGTGAAGAAACATCTGACAGAATGGGAGGAAATATTTTCATGCTACTTATCTCACAAAGAATTAATATCTAGAATATATCAACAACTCAAAAAACTCAACAACAAACAACAACAATACAATTAAGAAATAGGCAAAGGAGTTGAATAGATAATTTTCAAAAGAGCAAATAGAAATAGCCAACAAATACATGAAAAAATGCTCAATACCACTAGCCATCAGGGAAATGCAAATCAAAACCACACCTCACTCTTTTCAGAATGGCTATTTTCCAAAAGACAGAGAACAATAAATGTTGGTGAGGATGTGGAGAAAGGAAAATGTTTATACACTGTTGGTGGGAAAGTAAATTAGTTCAGCCACTCTGGAAAAGAAAACAGTATGGAGAGTTCTTTAAAAAGCCAGAAATAGACTTGCTATATGATCCAACAATGCTGCTACTGGCTATATACCCAAAAGGCATGAATTCATTGTATCAAAGAAAGACCTGATCCACCACGTTTATGGTAGCAGCCAAAATATGGAATCAGCCAAGGTGTCCATCATCAGATGAATGGATAAAGAAAATATGACATATATACGCAATATAATATCATCAGTTATAAAAAAGGATAAAATTTTATAATTTACAGCAAAATTCATGGAACTGGAGGTCATAATCTTGAATTAAATAAGACAGACACAAAAAGACAAATACCGCATGTTCTCTCTTATATGTAGGAGATAAATTTTAAAAGATGTCATTTTTCCCATTGGCCTATGGTCTTTTTACTTCTTGTATGTTCGCTTCTTTATTTACTAGAGCCATTAAGCTTTTGACCATAATATTATTTGAAAATGTTATCTCTAAATCAATAAATAAAATTGAAGATGAAAAAAAGAAAGAAAAATAAATAAAATAAAGGATGAAATAGAAGACATTATAACTAATACCCTAGAGTGGCCAGCGCCATGGCTCACTTGGTTAATCCTCCGCCTGCAGCACCAGCATCCCATATGGGTGCTGGGTTCTAGTCCCGGTTGCTCTTCTTCCAGTCCAGCTCTCTGCTGTGGCCCGGGAAGGCAGTGGAGGATGGCCCAAGTGCTTGGGCTCCTGCACCCTCATGGGAGACCAGGAGGAAGCACTTGGCTCCTGGCTTCAGATTGGCGAAGCTCTGTCAGTAGCGGCCATTTGGGGTGTGAACCAACAGAAGGAAGACCTTTCTCTCTCTCTCTCTCTCTCTCTCTCTCTCTCTCTCTCTCTCACTATCTAACTCTATCTGTCAAATAAATTTTAAAAAGGAATTCTAATTGCTAAAATAAAATAAATAAATACATACATAAATAAATAAAAACTAACTAATACCCTAGAAATAAGAAAAACCATCAGAAACTGTCAGGAATGTCAATATGCCAACAAATTTGAAAAGCTAGAATTTCTGAAAACACACAATTACCAGAATTGAATCACAATGACATAAGAAAACCTGAGCATTGAATTGGTAATAATCTCCCAACAAAGAAAATCCCAGGACCATATGGCTTTATTGCTGAACTCTACCAAATTTATGAGGAGCAACTAACACCAGTTCTTCTCAAACTATTCCAAAAAATTTACAGAACCATTCCAAACTCATTCTACAAGGCCATAAGTGATTCCTAGAGGCTACTAAGATTGAGGAATGAGAGTAGATTCTATAATGTGTACCATAGCGCAGCTGAGCGAGGGTAATGTAGTGTTCCACAGAACACTAGGTTAATTATAGTCTGCATTAAGGAAATGAAAAGACTAATTATTTGATATGATTGGTTTAAACCATGTATATCCATTAAAATATTGTACTATACACATGCTATGCAGGTACTTCATGTTAATCCCAAATTTTAAAATGTAAAAAAACTAAGAAATAATAGTATAGGAAGGTGAAGAAATGTAAAGAAAAAATGTTTTTAAAACAGTAAGAAGTAAGAGAAAAAAGACAGATACAGCATCAAAGAAGTAATATATGTTAAGAGGCCCTAAGGGAGGTGTGAACCTCCTAGGGAAGGCACTCTGTTGACTTTCATTACTTGGCTGGCCTGGGAGGAGAGCTGGCCAGGTAAAGGCAGGGGGCATCTCTAACAAGAAATTTACAGTTCTGCCTGCAATGTTGCTGACCCTACTTGACCATCCCCTCAGCTGCAGTGGTCACTTTGGAAGTTGGGCTGAGTGAAGGGCTTTTCAGCTTAGAGCCAATAAGATCTGTGGCTCTGAACTGGGCATCCTTTGACTCCAGGGCAGGTCCATTTCCAGTGATCCAACTCTTGGCAGAGCTGCCAGGGCTCTTCACAAGCTGACTTCTGCTGAAGCCCAGGCTTACCACATTGAAAGCCACTGCAGTGGACTGGCCTGTTGGGTCTCCTTGAGGGCAGATCACTGTACAGATCAGCCATTAATAGGCCTGCCACCCATTGCTTCTGATGCCTAGCTTTCTTTTCCTCCTGGTTTGTGTTAAAGCAGACCAGAGGATGCAAGTCAAGGGAGTGCCTGTGTCCCATCTCTAATCTTCGGTGGCCTGAACTACAAGTCTATAGTCACAGGCATGTTCTGAAGCCCACCAGATTATTATCAAGCCCCTTCTGTGCGGTTCTATTTGCCTCTCAGTCAGAAAACTTAATTGTAGCTTAGACAGCACCTTTCTTAGCTCCTCTAATAATGACTCTGTCCTTTGTTCTAGACCCTGTCTAGCGTACTTGGGCCTCATTCCTTCGTAATCATAACCTCTACCACCAATGGCTCTACTCCCAACCTGTTTGTACTGATGGTCCTCTTCCCCACTTAATGCTGTATAATTGTTCAAACCTGGTAAATGCCACTCTTAGGATCATTGGTTACTATCCTCACTCTGTCTTTTATGACCTTGTCTAAATATGATCAGAGTCGGCAAACTGGGAAGGCTTCCATAGCCTTGGCAACTCATGACGACAGCCTAGGGTGGTTACTGGCACCATAAACTAGAGTGTCAATTTGTTGGGTCAACAACAGGAGCCACTGTGCACTTGCTCCTCATGTGGAATCTCTGTCCTTAATGTGCTGTACATTTTGATTTAATGCTATAACTAGTACTCCAACAGTATGTTTCACTTTGTGTTTCTATGTGGGTGCAAACTGTTGAAATCTTTATACTAAATTGATATTCTGTATATAAAGAGAATTGAAAATGAATCTTGGTGCAAATGGAAGGGGAGAGGGAGCGGGAGAGGGGAGGGTTGCGGGTGGGAGGGAAATTATGGGAGAGGGAAGCCATTGTAATCTATAAGCTGTACACTGGAAATTTATATTCATTAAATAAAATTTAAAAAAAAAAGAAAAGAAAAAGAAGTAATGTATGTTATAATCCCTGAAGAAGAATTATATAATGGAACAGATGTAATATTCAAAACTGTAATACAAAAATCAAAGAAGGAGGTACCTTTCTCTGAAGAGAGGAGAGAACTTCCACTTTGACTATGACCCTATCAGAATAAGATCAAAGTCAGCGAACCCTAAAGGCTTCCATAGCCCTGGCAACTCATGACTAGAGCCTAGGGAGATTACTGACGCCATGAACAGGAGTGTCAAATTGCTAAGTCAGCAACAGGAGTCACTGTGTACTTACATCCCATGTGGGATCTGTCCTTAATATGTTGTCTAATGTGCAGTGATGCTATAACTAGTACTGAAACAGTTTTTTTATACTTTGCGTTTCTGTGTGGGCACAAACTGATGAGGTCTTTACTAATTATATACTGAATTGATCTTCTGTATATAAAGAGAATTGGAAATGAAAAAAAAAAAACAACCTGGTGTTAAAATGGAAATGGCATAGAAAATTAATTAATTTGAAAAAAAAAATTATGTAGGATCTCTGTCTTTAATGTGCTGTACATTGCTATTTAATGCTATAATTAGTAATCCAATGGTAGTTTTTTCACTTTGTGTTGCTATATGGGCAAAATGTTGAAATCTTTACCTAATATATACTAAACTGATCTTCTGTATACAAAGAGAATTGAAAATGAATCTTTACATGAATGGAAGGGGAAAGGGAGCGGGAAGGGGGAGGGTTGCGGGCGGGAGGGAAGTTATGGGAGGGGGGAAGCCATTGTAACCCATGGGCTATACTTTGGAAATTTATATTCATTAAATAAAAGTTTAAAAAAATAAAAAATAAAAAATAAAAATAAAGCATTTCAAGTAAAGCCTCTTCCATGAGTCTAGGATTATCTAATATTCTCTAAGGACTCTTAGAATATCAATGGTATTTGAAAGGAAGAATCCTCTGGACCTCAGGCAAAACAGACTTTAGAAACACAAGAATGAAGATAGCTATTGGAACAGAAGCATACATATTACTAAACATTGAAAGTAATTAAAGAACTAAGAGTCTTTTTTTGCCCCGGCATTCATCTCTATATTGTCTGCCCCAGCAGGTGAATCTGCTACTTCTCCAAGTAGCCTGGGTTTGTTTTTTTTTTTTTTTTTTTTTTTTTTATCCTGGGAAGGAGGAAATCTTCCAGGCAATACAGGTCCTTTCAGGAGCATGGACAGAGGAAAAGTTTCAAAGCTCTCTACAAGTCTGGTTACTTTGGAAATGAAGAAGGAAAGGCAATTACAGAATGGAACTGCAGCGGAGCATCCATGGGACTGGCACCACCACCCTACCCGGGAAGTGCTGGCTGTGAGCTGATGTTCTGTGGAAAGACCCAATGAGCTAAAGTCTCCCCATCCCCCACCCTGTAAGTGATCTTCAGATTATGGTCTTTCGATTGATGAGAAAAATTACGAATCCTATATGGCTCAGAGACCAGGACAGTCCATTCTGCCCCCACATCCACACACCTAGAGAGAGACTGGAGAAGCAAAGCAATTAGAACCCAGACCTCTTACTCCAGGGTGGGCTCTTCTGTAGCAGCAGTGTCCCCCTTAAATTTCCTTACATGGCAAGGGTCACCCAACCCACAAGTCTCTAGAGACCCTGTGCCACCTCCAGTAGCCCTCAACAATCGCTTGGTCGCTGTGATTGAGCCTTCACAACCAGTGCCAGGTTCAAAAGGAAGGAAACATTTTTACAAGTATGGATTGTATTGTAGAACCTACCTGGAAATTGCTTCTAAGCCAGTAAAACCCAGATGTTGTACAGTTCGTGTTACTTTCTATCACTATTTTTAAAACAACATGAGTATCTATTTCTTTCCTGTACATTGTAAATGACTAACCTTCTGTTACTCCAGTTTCCTCCTTTTCTGCAGGTAACCATAATATTTCAGTGTGTATTTTCCTAGATTTATATATGTAACTTTACACATAATAATTTATCTTCTTGCTGGGGGGCAGAGAGGAAATTAAGCATCCTCAGTTCTGAAATAATTTTTATAGCTACTGCACAAAAAACTTAAGCTACAGAATTAATTTGGGGATGGAAAGGAATTTAGGAATCCTCAACATCTATTATTTCATTATAAAGATTATAATAAAGCCAGATACAAAAACACACAAAAAAGTTATACATATATATTGCATATCATATGATGTTTCTGAACATAAACATATTATGTGATGTTCAAATCAGAGTAATCATAGCTATCTCTTGGAACATTTATCATTTATTTCTGGTAAAATCATTCAACATCACTTCTTCTAGTTTTATTTTATTTTTTTTTTGAAAACCAAGCAGTACATTGTCATTACAGTCACCCTACTGTGCAACAGAAATCCAGAATTTCTTGTTCCTTTATAACCAGAACTTCACATCTATTAATTAAATTTCCCTCTTCACCCTCTGCCCTACTCTCCTCAGCCTGTGGTAACCACCATTATACACTCAACTTCAATAAGATCAACATTTTTAGAGTCAGCTGTATTCCCATGTCCGTCATAGCACTAGTCACACTAGCCAAGACGTGGAAACAACCTAAGTGTCTATCAACTAATGAAATGATAAAGAACATGTGATACACACAAGTGGTGAGATATTATTTATTTATCAAAAATGTGAGATCATGCCATTCCAACAACGTGGATAGAACTGGAGGTCATTCAGGAAATTAGCCAAGAACAAGTACATGAACCATATAATCTCACTCACATGTAGAACCTCCCTTTTTGTTGTACTTTTATACTTTAATATGTGTAAGTCTCGTATTTAGAATGTGAGTCTGTAAATACGTATTGAACTCTTACTGCCTAGAGATCCCTGAGCTAGTCCCTATGGCCCAGGAAAAGTGACAACATTAGAATAAACAATTCCACCCCTGAAGGGATTCACCAATTGTGGTAGAGAGACTAATGTTTAAAAGCAACAAAGTGTAATATGGGCCATGAAACTGGTCTAAAGTACTGTGAGTTGTGAAGAAGGAAATATAACTGACAAAAATACTCAAAGATGGATTTAGACAGGTTGTGATGTTGAAAGAAAGGACAGATTTATAAAGGACAAGATAAATGTAGACCAACCACCTGGGATGACAGTCAGCCATGAGAAATCCACCAGTGTGTGAAAGAAAAAAATTTAGTGAGTGTACTTAGAGTGGAGGGTGTGGTGTGCAACTAACAAAGGCAGTTCAGATCATTTTGTGAGGAGCTTTGGGTATAATAGTAGGGAACTGGACTTAATTCCAGTTTAAGTAAGAGCGTGGCTTGATGGTTATGTAGAGTCAGGATTATCCTGGTTCCATTTCCAGCTCTACATAGATTTGGAGAAGGTTCATGTCTTAGATCAGGAGAGGGGAATGTCAGCCAATGGGCTGAATAAGGCCTGGTACATCATTTTTTTTCTGGCCCTGCCAAGGCAACCCACAGGTGGAACTCAAAATTCAATAAATCTGCAGCAGGCTGGCTTTTAAGTTGATAATTTTGTAAGACCTGTGCTGTGAATGATGTTAAGTATACAAATGACCCTTGGCAGAAAAAGGATTCCCCACCCTGATGGAAGACTACGTTAGAATTCTGTCAAAGTTTGATATCAAGACATACTCCATGGGAGGATATTCACTCCATATGAGAATTCTCTGTAAAAACAGAGGCAACTTCTTTCTCAGAACAAAGGGAGAAAAAAAGAGGATTGTGACTAATTTGAAACTCTTTAAAGAGGATATAATGACAAACACTAAGTATATTAGATACCAGTTAATAGGCTTTTCTGTGTAGGTTGTTATCTTCTGAAAATATACAATCCAAGGCTGTGTATAACCTAGTACAGAGAACTGCATGACAGCTATACTAATATCCTTTATAGTAATTTACACGAGATAATTTCTCAGTTTGAATGCAATACTATATAACATGTCAAATAATTGACAGATGCAATCTTTTGAAACTGGTGAATATGCTATCTGCAATCACTATGTTTCAAAAGTACATAATTGATTCATAGTAGTAATATAGTTCTTTTTATTTCAGTAAGACTTTTGGTATGAGGGAAAGATACTACTTCATTCCTACAAAATAAAAAGATATATCAAGGTTATTTTATGTTTTTGTATGAATAGCTTTAGGTTTTAAATGAGCCTGGAGAAGAGCAATCTAATCATTTTGGATAAACATGCCTTTGGTTGACGACAGATAAGTAATTTACCAATGTTATTTGTGCCTGGCAGTTCAAGATTTTCCATCAGCAGGCACATTAGTCTGAAACTCGACAGATTTGTCCAGACACGAAGTATTTATGCTCTGGGTATACAAATGTTTTGCTACAAACAAGAGTCATCTAAATTTGAAGGTGATTATGGCTTCTAGATCTTATCATGTTTACGATAGCAGTATTTTGTCAGCAATTAGAACAATCAGAAAAACTGGAAAGAGATTTTTATTCTTGTTTGATAATCCCATAAAATAATTATAAAAATAGCCTTAATATAATATTTACTCTTGTTTAGCATAAGAACCTAAAAAGAGAGAGGACTGTGCATGTTTAGCTAAAATTATTACATCTTTTCTTTTCAGCAAAAGTCTTACCTGCCTTCCCCTTGGTTTTCTTTAAGGTTCATTTATTTTATTTTATTTTATTTTTGACAGGCAGAGTGGAAAGTGAGAGAGAGAGACAGAGAGAAAGGTCTTCCTTTGCCATTGGTTCACCCCCCCAGTGGCCGCTGCGTTTCTCCTGGTCTCCCTTGCAGGTGCAGGGCCCAAGCACTTGGGCCATCCTCCACTACCTTCCCGGGCCACAGCAGAGACCTGGACTGGAAGAGGAGCAACCAGGACAGAATCCGGCGCCCCGACCGGGACTAGAACCCAGTGTGCCGGTGCTGCAGGCAGAAGATTAGCCTATTGAGCCGCGGCGCCGTCCTAAGTTCATTAAATTTTTAATAGCCCTGAATCTCGTCCTGTGAAAGACCTATAGTTAAAAAATGAGCACTTTAGATACCCTACAATTACAAAAGTAAATAAATACCATGAATGAAAAATCTAAGCACATACTTGGAAATTGCATTTTTCCATACCTAAGCTATAGCAATAATTAAATAATTTGTAATTTTTCTTTATATGGGAGATATGGCATTGATTATATGCATACCATTAAAATATCCCATACTGATTTTCACAGGACCCTAAGTTATTTTTTTAAATAATAACATCATATTGGTGCCGGCACTATAGTGCAGCATGTTAATGCCCTGGCCTAAAGTGCTGGCATCCCATATGGGTGCCAGTTTGAGTCCCAGCTGCTCCTCTTCTGATCTAGCTCTCTGCTATGACCTGGGATAGCAGTGGAAGATGGCCCAAGTCCTTGGGCCCCTGCACCCACATGGGAGACCCAGAAGAAGCTCCTGGCTCCTGGCTTTGGATCAGAGCAGCTCTGGCCATTGGGGAAATCTGGAAAGTGAAGCATCAGATGGAAGACCTCTCTCCGTCTTTCAAATAAATAAAATAAATCCTTAAAAAATAAATAAATAATAGTATCATAAATGTTTATTATGAAGTTTACTATATAATGGTAAAGCCCATAAATTATATTTTGTAATAATATGAATAAAATGCTTTCTTTGAAATTCTTACTAAGTTTAAATCTTCCTAGAGAAATGATGCTTTCCAAAAGCATGTTTATAATGTAAGTTTTAAGAGATTTTTCAAAAAACAAAAACACAAGGACCCAAAGCATGTTGCCTTTGTAAAACCAAATCCATCATTTTTGGCCGGTGCTGCGGCTCACTTGGCTAATCCTCTGCCTGCGGCGCCGGCACCCCAGGTTCTAGTCCCAGTTCGGGCACCGGATTCTGTCCTGGTTGCTCCTCTTCCAGGCCAGCTCTCTGCTGTGGCTCGGGAGTGCCGTGGAGGATGGCCCAAGTGCTTGGGCCCTGCACCTGCATTGGAGACCAGGAGGAAGCACCTGGCTCCTGGCTTTGGATGGGCGCAGTCTGCTGGCCATAGCAGCCATTTGGGGGGTAAACCAATGGAAAGGAAGACCTTTGTCTCGCTCTCACTGTCTAAATCTGCCTGTCAAAAAAAAAAAGTCCATAATATAAAGAAAAATAAAAGGGGCTTGGAGATTTTCAGCAAGTCAATAACTGTTAAGTTTTGGGCTAAGTGGAGCAAAAATCATAGAAAAGAATATTTCAGCAAAAATTAAAATATAAAAACTACAAAGTTAAAAGTGTCAACAACTAGAAAACAAATGAGTCTTAGTCTAGCCATGACAAACCCTATTTATCATAGACATTTAATTATCTCTGAAAGTGTATAATAATGGTGTGAGAAGGAGCAAGCAGATTACTAGGAGGGTATGTTCCATGTAAGAATAAGTCTGACATGAAGAAACTCTTTAAAAAGCTTTGTAATGTAATCATTTATATATATTTGATATTCTTTTATATTTGACTTTAGGCAAATATAATGGAGCAAATAAAAAATGACCCTTAAAATAATATTTATTTAGCAGTGATTGTCACATCTGCCTGCCAGACTTGTTGGGTCCTCAATGTGCTAGGTCCTTCAAATGTGCTAGGTCCCTCAATATGCTAGGTTCTTCAAAGTGTATAGATACAATTACCCTTAGTAAAAGAGGTGATGTATGAGCTCACATGAAATGGCTGGGATATCATAAAGGGCAGGGATAGATCTGATCTCAGGAACAACCAAATTCAGATCATAAAACCGTTTAGGAATTCTCATTTCTTTGCTCTGCTTCTACCTATGATAAAATACAGTTATTGGGCCCAAGATATTCATAATTTAGCAATCATTGCAGTAAAACTACCTATAACACTATTGATATGAGTGTTGCACCAAAGACAAAAAAAAAAAAAAGTGGTAATAGAAAAAGAAGTGACCATCTAAAATTTAGTTATATAGAAAATGATGAATGGCTGGAAATGGTCCTGTATTCTAATTGGGTCTTGAATAATAAAATGAAGATCACCAACTAGCAGTAAACTAGTGTTTTCTCAGTGAAGCTGTTGAAATGCGGTTTTTAAAAATGTGTAAACTAGAAGTTTGCATTGATGATCAGTTAGTGTTCCAGTAGTGTTTGTAATATTTATTTATGTGTTTGAGAGGAAGAATGGTAGAAAGTGAGAGAGCCAGGCCGGCGCCGTGGCTCAACAGGCTAATCCTCCGCCTTGCGGCGCCGGCACACCAGGTTCTAGTCCCGGTCGGGGCACCGATCCTGTCCCGGTTGCCCCTCTTCCAGGCCAGCTCTCTGCTGTGGCCAGGGAGTGCAGTGGAGGATGGCCCAAGTGTTTGGGCTCTGCACCCCATGGGAGACCAGGAGAAGCACCTGGCTCCTGCCATCGGAACAGCGCGGTGCGCCGGCCGCAGCGCGCTACCGCGGCGGCCATTGGAGGGTGAACCAACGGCAAAAGGAAGACCTTTCTCTCGTCTCTCTCTCGCTGTCCACTCTGCCTGTCAAAAAAAAAAAAAAAAAGAAAAAGAAAGTGAGAGAGCCAGAGAAAGAGAGATTGCTAGCTCTTATTTAGTGGTTCACTCCCCAAATTCTCACAATGATTAGAGCTGAGCTATGTCAAAGCCAATAACCAGGAATGCGATTCAGGTCTCCTATGTGGGTGGCAGGAACTCAATTATCTGGGCCATCATCTGCTCCTCCCCAGGGTCTGCATTAGTAGGAAACTGAAGCAGGGAGCTGGAGCCAGGATTTGAACCCAGGAACTGTGATAAGGGATACATGAGACAGAACCATTGCATTAATGGTTAGGCCACGTGTTCATCCCTGAGCACTATTTTTAAAAATGGGCCACACAAATGAGGGATAGATAAGGGAGAGGTCTAAACCAAAATAGGTGTGGAGACCTTTCAATGTCACAGTGATGATTTTGAATACTTTGGACCAGCCAGATACTTTGAATTCAGATCAACTAGTCATATGTCAAGTATGCGGTAAGCAAGGTATGCTGAGATGAGAAATTAAGAGCCCTGTAGTCTGCAGTTAACAGTGGCCCTCTTTCTCCTTCATTCACGTAAAGCATAGCCAGTTATATTGCAGTGATGTTTCCATATCTGTGGACAATTTTGGCTAGATTTGGCTAAACTAATTCTCACCAAAAAAAATCACATTGCTTTGTTTTGTTATTCTGTTACTGTTTTCTGCTGTTGACTAAAAATGTACCACAAACTATGTGGCTTAAAACAACACCCATTTATTATCTCACAATTTCAAGACTCTGGAGTCCTTTTGTGGGTTAGCAGAATTTGCTCAGATTTCACACGGCTGTAATGGCATTGCTGCCTCAGGTTCCCATTTGAGACTTCCTGTTCTGTTCTAAAGTCAATCAGGTTGTTGTCAGAATTCAATGCCTTTCAATGGATTTGTTTGCAGACTAGGTTGTAGTCAAGAGCCTTTTTAAGGTTACAGGCTTCTAGATACTGAGCTTGTACTACTTTCAGTTCGGATCGACACCTATTTCTCAAGGAAGAAAAATAAAGAGAGCAAAACATGAAATAAATTGAACACTATCTTAATTTCTTAAAATCAGTGATCTACTCATTGCCTGGAGGCAGTTGATAAAGAAAAGTGTGTTTCCACTGGCGCGCCTCGGCTCACTAGGCTAATCCTCCGCCTTGCGGCGCCGGCACACCAGGTTCTAGTCCCGGTCGGGATCCCGGATTCTGTCCCGGTTGCCCCTCTTCCAGGCCAGCTCTCTGCTGTGGCTAGGGAGTGCAGTGGAGGATGGCTCAAGTGCTTGGGCTCTGCACCCCATGGGAGACCAGGAGAAGCACCTGGCTCCTGCCATCGGATCAGCGCAGTGCGCCGGCCGCAGCGCACCTACCGCGGTGGCCATTGGAGGGTGAACCAACGGCAAAAGGAAGACCTTTCTCTCTGTCTTCCTCTACTGTCCACTCTGCCTGTCAAAAATAAATAAATAAATAAATAAATAAATAGAAAAGTGTGTTTTATGGTTTCATTCTTTTGTTTTTTATTTTTATTTTTGAGAAAACAAGAGAGCCCTAAAACCTCTTAAGAGATTCTTATTAGATGACCTCAACTGTTCTGCAAGTAATACAATATTTCAAGGTCTTTTTGATGTCCTGGAATTGTAGCTTAGGCTTATACTAATGAGTCACCAAGGGGGAAAAACATCACATTCAAATACAGCAGTTTTCTGAGCAACTTTTCTCAACCATAGCTAATTTGGTTTCTAATTACACGATTAGAAGCTTACCTGATTAGCTCTGTCTGGAATATGAAATGGAAAAGCACTTTGCTTACAGACAGGAGAATTTACTGTGAAATTAAACATTCCAAATAGTGTCATAAATATTCCTAAAGTTGAAATGGCCTTGAATGTTCATCTTATTCATCCTTCTACTTTCAAGCAAATATAAATAAAGATTACTCTGATCACATATCATAATTCTGAGCTATTCCAATATAATTAAATACAATAAATATTTATTGAATATATATGTGCCAGGCTCAGTGTCTACAAAAAGAAAAACTGGGGCTGGCACTGTGGTGTAGCTGGTAAAGCTGCCTCCTGCAATGCTGGCATCCCATATGGGATCCCCACAGCTCCACTTCAGATCAAGCTCTCTGCTATGGCTTAGGAAAGCAGTAGAAGATGGCCCAAGTCCTTGGGCCCCTGCAACCATGTGGAAGACCTAGAAGAAGCTCCTGGCTTCAGGCTTTGGATGGCAGAGCTCCAGCCCTGTGGCAAATTGGGGAGTGAACCAGCAGATGGAAGACCTCTCTCTCTCTCTCTTCCTCTCCTTCTCTCTCTGTGTAACTCTGACTTTCAAGTAAATTAACAAATCTTATAAAAAAAGAAAAATAAAAACCAAATTCCCTTTATAATTATAGCAGAAGTTTGAGAGAAACAATAATAATAAATTTCCTTTTTTTATTAAGTTTTACTTAATGCTCCCTTTTTTTTTTTTTAGCAAACCACTCCTTAAGTTGCCCTACAGTTTCAGTTTCAGACAAATAATTTTGAGTAAAGCTTGGTCACAAAATCATAATCACCATAAAATTAAGACCATTAATTATCTGTGTGTTCTCAACCCAAGCAAAATGTAGAATATATGCAATTACTGAGCTGGGAAAAACATTTTGCTGTACTTGCAAGACATCTCCCTGACATTCTAATTAATGTTTGGGAGAAGATGATTCAGTTGAATCTGAATGTTTTCAATTTTTTTTTCCACAATCAGAAGAATACTTTATTCCCAATGTCCCTATAACACTAAGGTCAAGTTACTTAATCCTATATCAATGTTACCTTTCATTTTAGATGACTAATAGATAAAACAACCTTAAATCTTTGTGATGTTTTACTCCTATATTTACATTAGTTATTTGCATAGTTTATTAATTTTTTTTATTTTATCTATCCAAATTTCTTCCTATCAACAAGATCTGCTAATGAGTTACGTTTTTGACTTAAAAAAAATAGCAACCTTAAAAAATAATAATGAAACTGTTAGGTAGGAAGTCAGCTTGTGTGTGTGTGACATAAAGGCCTAAAGAGTTGACATCTAGGTCCAGCATATGCAGCTCAAATCATCTCAATAACACTATCTACATCCTGTTCTGCCCCCTCCTATCCCATAACCTGCCAGGTGGGGGTCTCCCGCCCTTCTGTCTGATAGCCTTCCAGGTACAGCCCAGTATCTCTATTTCAATATGTCTGCATTTCTATATCCTGCTCCTCCATGGGGTCCTGCCCACCCTTCCTCTCACCAGGGCATCACCAGCCAGGCTTCCTCCTGTCTGATAACTTCAGGGGGGAAACTCAGATAGGAATTTTTTGTATTTACATCCAAAAAGTCCTTTGTTCCAAGGGGAGCAGAGTTGGGGAGGCAGGACCCATCTCCTTAAACACCCCCCCAACCAGACTGTGCTCTCAGCCCTCTGCCTCTCCACTGAGCCACCTGCCTGGCCTGCCCAGGTGTAATCTCTCCACTCAACCATGTAACCTCGATCTTCCCCAAGTCCGAGTGACTGGGCACTCTCTCTCAGGTTCTGTCTGGAGAGGTGCCCATCCGTTCTTATGGATATCCCTTCCCTAATAAGCCTTGCTATTTTACCATCCACTACTCTGTCTCATGCCTGAATTCTTTCTTGCACGAAGACAAGAACCCTGCAATTCACTGGTAACACACATACCTTTGATTTTGGTAGCAAATATGTTTTCAATATTTCAAAATGAAAATTAGCTAGTCTTAAATTTTAGTATAGCAGAGGAGCTTTCACTTTTTTAACATGAGTAAATACTTTTCAGTATCTTTTTTTAAGATTTATTTATTTATTTGAAGGGCAGAGTTACAGAGAGGTAGAGAGAAAGAGAGAGAGATAGATCTTCCATCTGCTGGTTCACTTCCCAGATAGCCACAATAGCCTGAGCTGTGTGTATCTGGATCCAGAAGCTTGGAACATCTTCTGGGTCTCCCATGCAGGTGCAAGGGCCCAAGTGCTTAGGCTATCTTTTACTGCTTTCCCAGGCCATAGCAGAGGGCTCTGAAACAGAGAATTGAGGTCATTTACATTCAAGGTTACTATTGCTATGTAACAACTTGGCCCTGTCATTTTTCCATAAATATTCCTATTGTCTACTTTGGAGTTCTTTTGTATTTCTACTGGTAGTTTTTCTGTCTTCTCATTCTTTCATAATGATAGCTATCTTCCTGTAGCTCTCTGGATGCTGGTTAGCACTCACCATACAAGTTCAAGCTCTTTCCCCTCCTCCACTGGAGCTTCCCTGGTGGTTTTCTCTCCTCTTCTCTGCCAAGGGTGTATCTCCTACCCTATTTTCCACACTGTTTCTTCTGAGTACTGTGAAGCGTGCTGCTCCCTAGTCTGCCATTTTTTTCCCAGATCTTATCATTAATTATGATTCTGAAACTGTAAATACTGTTCTCAGGTAGGAAAGTTTTATCATTTTATCCCATACTTTGGATCAAGTTGAAGAGTTTTATAAAGATAATAAAAAATCATATCTCAAAAACCTAATCTTTTCTAAACCAAATCTGCAAATATTTCTACTGGATTCTGATGTAATATCAGACCCTTCATAAAATAATGGGTTCCCCCATATTCTGCTCTGGCCCATGTATCAACTCCTCAGTACCCTACAACTTGTTCAACTAGAATATCATGTGAAAGGATTGGTGAGTCAGTTAGTTATTGCAGTGCATTATCTCCCCCCAAATTCTAATTGCTTTAACAACAATCCTTCAGTTTCCATGCTTGTGAGTTAACTGATCAATCTAGACTGATCTAGAATGGACCCACTCGTACACGTGCAGTTCAGCTGGGGTCCAGCTCTAGGCCAGTTGTGGCGGAGCTGGCACAGCTGCATTCCTCAGATATGTCATCCTTCCTCCCCGGGGTCTAGCCCAGGCATGTCCTTCTCAAGGAGATGACACAAGTGCAAGTGTGTAAGAGGAAACATGCAAGGCCCACATTCAGAACTCACATACGGTCACTTCCACCTCATACTACCTACCAAAAGATGTCACACATAAAAACCTGAAAATATACAAATCAAAGGTTGGAAAACTTCCCTATATTCATTCTGAGGGGAAAAAAAAAACAGAAAACTCACATAGCAAAATGATATGGAGTCAGGGAAAATAAAGAGTTGGTGTCATTTGTGAAAAATACCACAAACGGGTCCTTATCTTACAGTTGCCTTTCATTTATTTGAAGTAGATGTGTTAAATATTTGTTTATACAGTTGTGTAGGAGACACTTTTCTTGATAAAGGGGAATAATCTGCCTGCAAGCAGATTATTCTCTTCCTTCTAATCTGACAAGCTCTTCTCCATGAGCTCTAAAGACTGCAGTGCTGTGTCATAGGCTTCTGGTTCTCCTTCTCTAACCCCTAAGCAATACCTTCCATTCCCATGGTATTAAATTATATAAAACTCATTGTGTATACGTGTGTGTGCACATGTACATCTCTGTAAGAAATGTAATCTTCGAAACATGCACACACACAGCTTCCTTGGCAGCAATCTCATTCTCTACTACTACCGCTCTTCCCTACATTGCTCATGTACTCCAGCTATACTGGTCTTCCTTTGTTCCTCACAAGCTACAAGGACATCTCTGCCTCTGGGCTGATATACACTTAGATCCATGAGGTCAGCCCCTCATACCATGCAAGATTAAGTTCAATAGTCACCTTCTCAGAAAAACCTTCTGGTATCATCCACACAGAAGAAGGCAATCTCTATCAGTCTTTCACTTCAACACCAACCCTTTTTATGGTCTGCACAGCACTACTTTCTACTTGGATTGTCTTGTGTATTTTTTGTTGTCTATCATCTGTTTCCCTTGTCAGGAAAGCATTTCCTTGGGAGTAGAAATGTTGCCTATCTTGTCCACATCCATTCCCTTGACACCTTGAACCGTAACTGACACATGGCAGGCACACAAAGATTTAGAGAAGGATGAATGCATGATTCAATTTTCTGATGACCCAGCACAGACCTTTCTCTGGAGTGCTAGACCATTGTACCCATTTCTAATTAGTGTGTTATTATTACATTTTATAGGTATCTCAAGCTCAATAATGGCAACCCTTGCTTTGTCCTTTTCCTCGCAAACTTTTTCTTTGTTCAGTGTTCCCTGTAACTGCAAATAGTAGGACTTTCACCAAGCTGCTCAGGTCGGGAAGCTGGTGGTAGCTTTTCTTTTCTTTTCTTTTCTTTTTTTGACAGGCATAGTGGACAGTGAGAGAGAGAGAGAGAGAGAGAGAGACAGAGAAAAAGGTCTTCCTTTGCTGTTGGTTCATCCTCCAATGGCCACTGTGGCCGGCGCGCTGTGGCCAGCGTACCGTGCTGATCCAAAGCCAGGAGCCAGGTGCCTCTCCTGGTCTCCCATGCGGGTGCAGGGCCCAAGCACTTGGGACATCCTCCACTGTACTCCTGGGCCACAGCAGAGAGCTGGCCTGGAAGAGGGGCAACAGGGACAGAATCTGGCACCCCGACTGGGAATAGAACCTGGTGTGCCAGCGCCGCAGGCGGAGGATTAGCCTATTGAGCCACGGCACCGGCCGCTAGCTTTTCTTCACTCCTTCCAATCATTGGCCTTTCACATCAAAATTATGAACATATTTTATAGATTTTAAAAATACTTATCATAACCATCCACATTTTTATACTCCTACTATCACCAACATCATTGCTTTGTAATAGTTTCCTAATAGGGGCAGGTGTTGTGGCACAGTAGGTTAAGCTTGGGATTCTTGCATCCAGTATCACAGTGCCAGTTGAAACCCATCAACTCTTCTTCTGATTCAGCTTTCTGCTAATGTATTCTTGCAGGCAGCAGATGATGGCTCAAGTGCATAGTACCCTCACACCCATGTGAGAGGCACAGATTGAGATCTGGTCTCCTGACTCAGTCCTAGCTATGTGGATATTGAGGGGTGGAGGGATGGGGACAGATGACACAATAATGGAAGAACTCTCTCTCTCTCCCTCCCCCCCCTCCTCTCTTCATCTGTCTGTTCCTCTTTCTCTGCAGTTCAAGTAGCTGAAAATAAATAAATAAATATTTTAAATAATGTCCTAGTTGGCCTTACTGCCAAGCCAGTTCTGCCATGTACTAGATTTGTGATCTTAGGCATACTTAGACATACTCCATAACTTCAAAGTATCCCAATTTCCTCCACAGCAAAGTTGGGTTAACCTCGCTAAGATTATTGTACTAGATTAAATAGTGTCCTCCAAAATTCATAACAGAATTTAATAAGTTAACTCAGATGTAATAAGTTAAGGTGAGGTTATCTTAGATTAGAGTGCATCCTAATACAATGATTGGTATCCTGTGAGAAGAGGGAAATTTGGACACAGAGAGATGAGCAGAGGCAAGATGAGAGACAAGAGAGATTTCTCCCCAAGACAGAGGTAGAGATTGGAATGATGAATATACATACCCAGGAGGGTCAAGGATTGCTAGTGACCACCAGAAGCTAGGAAGACAGGAAGCACAATCCCTTAGAGTCTTCAGAGAGAGGATGCTTCTGCCGCCCCTTTGATTGCAGCATCCGAAGCTTAGAATTGTGATGAAACAAATTTATTTTAAGCCACTCAGTTTGTGACAATCTGTTGCAATAGCCCTAAGAAATCAATATACTTGCTGTGAGGATTAAGTAGGACAACTTATGTGAAAAAATTTACAGTTGTGCCTATAGAAAGTATGAAATGAAGTTTAGTTATCACTTTCAATCCAGATGGAAACTCTTAACATGCAAATTTGACCAGGGCATGGCATCCTTTAAGACTTCCAGAGGCTTTTTATTGTCATTGAAATAGAGTCCAAATGCTTAAGAGAGCTCAAAATGCCTTGTAAGCAGTTCTGGCCACATATCCATTTCTATATACTTATTTCTCATTCATTCTCCTTTTTTTTTTTTTTTCAGAAAAATAACTTTTTCCATTGTCTTGCTATCTCCAATAGTCTTTGTTTTAATTTATAAAATTTTGTATTTCAGGTAAGAAAAATTCATATATTTCATATATACAGATTCAGGAACATAGTGATACTTCCCATCCTACCCTCCCTGCCTCCCACACTTCCACCCTTCCTCATTCTTCCTTTCTTAATGTCTCTTAATTTTTACAGTGATCTACTTCCAGTTTGCTTTATATTCATAACATGCTGTTTTCTGTCTGGGACATTCTTCCCTTTACTTTTGATTATAACTCTCTTTATATCTCTATGTCAAGTCCTCTTTTGAGGGAGGCCTTTCCTGATTAGGGAAGATCTCTCTGTCTTGCATCCCATAGACTCTTCTACTTCTGTCTTCTGCTAATTTCATCACACTTGGGAATGTTCATTTGTATTTCCAGCAACACTGTACATCTCAAAAGGATTGACCACAATTGTCTGTTATTTGTGTTTAGCCTAGTATCTAGAAGATATGCGCACTAGTTGAACATAAACATATCACATAAATAAATGAATAAAGTTAGTTAAACACAATGGAACACATGTGTAGGAAACCTACAATCATGACTTTATGGGAGGACAAGGAGATGGGCTAAAAATCACCTGGAATAAACTAAAAATCAGAAATTTCAGGAAGGAAAACTGTTAAAGTATGTCTATTCCTTTTTCATTTTTTTAAGATTTATTTATTTATTCAAAAGGCATAGTCAGAGAAAGAAAGAGAGAGAGAGACAGAGATATTTTCCATCTGCTGGTTCACTCCCTAAATGGCTGCAATGACCGGAGGTGGGCTGATCTGAAGCCAGGAGTCAGGAGTTTCCTCCAGGCCTCTCATGTGGGTGCAGGGGGCCCAAAGAGGACTTGGGCCATCTTCCACTTTTTTCCCAGGCCATAGCAGAGAGTAGGATCAGAAGAAAAGCAGTTGGGTCTTGAACTGGCACCTATATGGGATGCCAGCACTGTAGGCAGCAGCTTTACCCACTATGCCACAGTGCCCGCCCCATTGTGCATCTATTTTATCTTCTTCCTGTATTTCATGAATGTGTAACTGGAAAACCTATGATCCTCAAAGCTGAACAGCTGCCAACAACAAATCTCTAGTCAGAATTCCTTTCCTGACCAAAGCTTTCCATGGCATTATGCTGCTGTGCTAAAAAGAGATGATGCTAGATCTGTTTGAAATAAACAGATGAATGAATAAGAGCTAACACAACGGAAGGTACAGACTTGGGAAAAATGCCAGATTTGTTTACAGAGGACAAAAATAATAAAGCTGGGATGACAGCAGCTTTGAATCATCCTAGGATTGCCAACTACGGTGATTCAAAACTGATAGGAAGTAACTCAAATTCCTTAAGAGCAGTGAGAGAATATATAACTAGGGGAGGAGAAATCAAATTCCTGAAGTGCAATGAGTGTGAGATCTTGGGAGGAAAAGAGAAATCCCCTAAATTGAGATGTATCACAGAAGGAACAGAAACTTAATGAAAGGCCTGTCATCTGGCAATGCCCTGCCAGGCCAAAACCCTGATGTCTGCCCTTCTACATTCTTTCAAATCTCTGCCTCTGGTGCCCAAATGTCGGTAAGACAAGACCCAGCATCTGAAAATGCAGCTTCAATAAGTCAAGAGTATCAGCACTGTTTTGGATAGTATGGAGAAGGGTGGCTGTAGTCAAATTCCTTTACCCCTTATACCAACAATTTCCAATGTTAACACTAGAATTAATTAACACTTCCCCTGTCCCCGAATTCTGCCTCTTTTCCCCTTACTCTTTTCTAAACAAATGTCCAAACTTTTTTTTTTTTGCCTTTTTTTTTTTAATTAAACTTTTATTTAATGAATATAAATTTCCAAAGTATAGCTTATGGGTTACAATGGCTTCCCCCCTCCCATAACTTCCCTCCCGCCCGCTACCCTCCCCTTTCCCGCTCCCTTTCCCCTTCCATTCATGTAAAGATTCATTTTCAATTCTCTTTGTATACAGAAGATCAGTTTAGTATATATTAGGTAAAGATTTCAACTTTTTGCCCATATAGCAACATCAAGTGAAAAAACTACCATTGGATTACTAATTATAGCATTAAATAGCAATGTACAGCACATTAAAGACAGAGATCCTACAGAATTTTTTTTTTCAAATTAATTAATTTTCTATGCCATTTCCATTTTAACACCAGGTTGTTTTTTTTTTTTTCATTTCCAATTCTCTTTATATACAGAAGATCACTTCAGTATATAATTAGCAAAGACCTCATCAGTCTGCGCCCACACAGAAACACAAAGTATAAAAATACCGTTTCAGTACCAGTCATAGCATCACTTGGCTTTAGACGACACATTAGGGACAGATCCCACATGGGGTGTAAGTACACAGTGACTCCTGTTGCTGATTTAACAATTTGACACTCCTGTTCATGGCGTCAGTAATCTCCCTAGGCTCTAGTCATGAGTTGCCAGGGCTATGGAAGCCTTTAGAGTTCGCTGACTTTGATCTTATTCCGATAGGGTCATAGTCAAAGTGGAGGTTCTCTCCTCCCTTCGGAGAAGGGTACCTCCTTCTTTGATGGCCCCGTTCTTTCCACTGGGATCTCACTCACAGAGATCATTCATTTAGGTCTTTTTTTTTTTTCCATGATATCTTGGCTTTCCATGCCTGCTATACTCTCATGGGCTCTTCAGCCAGATCTGAATGCCTTGAGGGCTGATTCTGAGGCCAGAGTGTTGTTTAGGACATCTGCCATCCTATGAGTCTGCTGTGTATCCCACTTCCCATGTTGGATCTTTCTCTCCCTTTTTGATTCTATCAGTTAGTATTAGCAGATACTTGTCTTGTTTGTGTGATCTCTTTGAGTCTTAGACCTATCAGAGCTATCAATTGTGAGCTGAAATTGGTCACTTGGACTAGTGCGATGGCATTGGTACATGCCATCTTGATGGAATTGTGTTGGAATCCCCTGGCACGTTTCTAACTCCACCATTTGCGGCCAGTCCGATTGAGCATGTTCCAAATTGTTCATCTCCTCCCTCTCTTTTTCCACTCTTAGATTTAACAGGGATCACTTTTCAGTTAAAATTTAAACACCTAAGAATAATTGTGTGTTAATTACTGAGTTCAACCAATAGTACTAGAACAACAACAATAACAACAAATACTAAAATGGATAAAGTATTACATTGTACATCTAAAGTCAGGACAGGAGCTGATCAGTTCATTGTTGCTTATAGTGTCCATTTCACTTAACAGGTTTCCCCTTTGGCACTCAGTTGTCACCGATCAGGGAAAACAAATGATATTTTTCTCTTTGGGTCTGGCTTAATTCACTCAGCATGATGTTTTCCAGATTGCTCCATCTTTTTGCAAATGACTGGGTTTCGTTGTTTCTTACTGCTGTATAGTATTCTATGGAGTACATGTCCCATAATTTCTTTATCCAGTCTACTGTTGATGGGCATTTGGGTTGGTTCCAGGTCTTAGCTATTGTGAATTGAGCTGCAATAAACATTAATGTGCAGATGGCTTTTTTATTAGCCAAATTAAGTTCCTTTGGGTAAATTCCAAGGAGTGGGATGGCTGGGTTGTATGGTAGGGTTATGTTCAGGTTTCTGAGGAATCTCCAGACAGACTTCCATAGTGGCTGAACCAGTTTGCATTCCCACCAACAGTGGGTTACTGTCCCTTTTTCCCCACATCCTCTCCAGCATCTGTTGTTGGTAGATTTCTGAATGTGAGCCATTCTCACCGGGGTGAGATGGAACCTCATTGTGGTTTTGATTTGCATTTCTCTGATTGCTAGTGATCTTGAACATTTTTTCATGTGTCTGTTGGCCATTTGGATTTCCTCTTTCGAAAAATGTCTATTGAGGTCCTTGGCCCATCTCTTTAGTGGGTTGTTTGTTTTGTTGTTGTGGATTTTCTTGATTTCTTTGTAGATTCTGGTTATCAATCCTTTATCTGTAGTATAGTTTGCGAATATTTTTTCCCATTCTGTTGGTTGCCTCTTCACTTTCCTGACTGTTTCTTTTGAAGTACAGAAACTTCTCAATTTGATGCAATCCCAAATGTTAATTTTGGTTTTGACTGCCTGTGCTGTTGGAGTATTTTCCAGGAAGTCTTTGCCTGTGCCTATATCTTGCAGGGTTTCTCCAATGCTCTCTAATAATTTGATGGTTTCGGGTCGTAGATTTAAGTCTTTAATCCATGTTGAGTGGATTTTTGTGTAAGGTGATAGGTATGGGTCTTGCTTCAAGCTTCTGCACGTGGAAATCCAATTTTCCCAGCACCATTTATTGAATAGACTGTCCTTATTCCAGGGATTAGATTTGGATCTTTGGTCAAATATAAGTTGGCTGTAGATGTTTGGATTGATTTCTGGTGTTTCTATTCTGTTCCATTGGTCTATCCATCTGTTTCTGTACCAGTACCATGCTGTTTTGATAACAACTGCCCTGTAGTATGTCCTAAAATCAGGTATTGTGATGCCTCCGGCTTTGTTTTTGTTGTACAGGATTGCTTTGGCTATTCGAGGTCTTCTGTGTCTCCATATGAATTTCAGCATCGTTTTTTCTAGATCTGAGAAGAAGGTCTTCGGGATCTTAATGGGTATTGCATTGAATGTATAAATTGCTTTTGGGAGAATAGACATTTTGATGATATTGATTCTTCCAATCCATGAGCATGGAAGATTTCTCCATTTTTTGGTATCCTCTTCTATTTCTTTCTTTAAGGTTTTGTAGTTTTCATCGTAGAGATCTTTAACGTCTTTGGTTAAGTTTATTCCAAGGTATTTGATTGTTTTTGTAGCTATTGTGAATGGGATTGATTTTAGAAGTTCTTCCTCAGCCGAAGCATTGCCTGTTTATACAAAGGCTGTTGATTTTTGTGCATTGATTTTATATCCTGCTACTTTGCCAAACTCTTCGATGAGTTCCAGCAGTCTCTTAGTAGAGTTCTTTGGGTCCCCTAAATAAAGAATCATATCATCTGCAAAGAGGGATAGTTTGAGTTCGTCCTTCCCGATTTGTATCCCTTTAATTTCTTTTTCTTGCCTAATAGCTCTGGCCAAAACTTCCAGAACTATATTGAATAGCAGTGGTGAGAGAGGGCATCCCTGTCTGGTACCAGATTTCAGTGGAAATGCTTCCAACTTTTCCCCATTCAATAGGATGTTGGCCGTGGGTTTTTCATATATTGCTTTGATTGTATTAAGGAATGTTCCTTCCATACCCAGTTTGCTTAGAGTTTTCATCATGAAAGGGTGTTGTATTTTATCAAATGCTTTCTCTGCATCTATTGAGAGAATCATATGGTTTTTCTTCTGCAGTCTGTTAATGTAGTGTATTACGTTGATTGTTTTGCGAATGTTGAACCATCCCTGCATACCGGGGATGAATCCCACTTGGTCTGGGTGGATGATCTTTCTGATGTGTTGTTGCATTCTATTGGCCAGAATTTTATTGAGTATTTTTGCATCTATGTTCATCAGGGATATTGGTCTGTAATTCTCTTTCAATGTTGCGTCTCTTTCTGGCTTAGGAATTAAGGTGATGGTGGCTTCATAGAAAGAATTTGGGAGGATTCCCTCTTTTTCGATTGCTCTGAATAGTTTGAGAAGAATTGGAGTTAGTTCTTCTCTAAATATCTGGTAGAACTCAGCAGTGAATCCATCTGGCCCTGGGCTTTTCTTTGTTGGGAGGGCCTTTATTACTGTTTCAATTTCTGTGTCAGTTATTGGTCTGTTTAGGTTTTCTATGTCTTCCTGGCTCAATTTAGGGAGGTTGTATGTGTCCAAGAATCTGTCCATTTCTGATAGATTTCCCTGTTTGCTGGCATACAAGTCCTTGTAGTAATTTCTGATGATTCTTTTTATTTCTGTGGCGTCTGTTGTTACGTTTCCCATTTCATCTCTGATCCTATTGATTTGGGTCTTTTCTCTTCTTTTTTTAGTTAGTTGGGCCAATGGGGTGTCAATTTTGTTTATTTTTTCAAAAAACCAGCTCCTCGTTTGGCTGATTTTTTGTAATGTTTTTTTGGATTCAATCCTGTTGATTTCTTCTCTGATTTTAATTATTTCTCTTCTCCTACTGGGTTTGGGTTTGGCTTGCTGCAGATTTTCTAGATCCTTGAGATGACTTGAAAGCTCATCTATTTGGTGCCTTTCCAATTTCTTGATGTAGGCACCTATTGGTATAAACTTTCCTCTTAACACTGCTTTTGTTGTATCCCATAGGTTTTGGTATGTTGTGCTGTTATCCTCATTTACTTCCAGAAAATTTTTGATTTCTCTTTTAATTTCTTCTATGACCCATTGTTCATTCAGGAGCATGTTGTTCAATCTCCATGTGTTTGCACGTGCTCTAGGGATTCCTGAGTTGCCAATTTCCAATTTCATTCCTTTGTGGTCTGAGAAGCTGCATGGTATGATTCTAATTCTTTTGAATTTGCTTAGACTTGCTTTATGGCCTAGTATGTGGTCAATCCTAGAGAAGGTTCCATGTACTGCTGAGAAGAATGTAAAGTCCTTAGATGTAGGATGAAATGTTCTGTAGATATCTGTTAGATCCATTTGGGCTATAGTGTCATTTAAATCTACTGTCTCCTTGTTGATCTTCTGTCCTGTTGATCTATCTATCTCTGAGAGTGGAGTATTGAAGTCCCCCAGTACTATTGTATTGGAGTCTAAGTCTCCCTTTAAGTCCCTTAACAAGTCTTTTAAATAAGCTGGTGCCCTATGATTAGGTGCATATATGTTGATAATCGTTATATCTTCCTGTTGAATGGATCCCTTAATCATTATATAGTGCCCCTCTTTGTCTCTCCTAACAGTTTTTGTGGTAAAGTTTATGTTGTCCGATATTAAGATGGCTACGCCCGCTCTCTTTTCATTTCTGTTGGCGTGGTATATCTTTTTCCAGCCTTTCACTCTCAGCTTGTATGGATCATTGTTGGATAGATGGGTTTCTTGTAAGCAGCAAAAGGATGGGTTTTGTTCCTTAACCCAGTCAGCCAATCGGTGTCTTTTAACTGGACAGTTCAAGCCATTAACATTCAATGTGACTATTGAGAAGGAGTAACTTTGCCCTGCCATTTGCCAAAGATGTTTTCTAATATCTGGTTTGAGATTCCTGTGATCTTTTGCTGTGAGGTTTCCTTCCTTTAACTTCTTTCATATTGGTGACCGTGTTTCTGTGTTTCTGTATGTAACACATCTTTAAGCATCTTTTGCAGGGCTGGACGAGTGGCGACAAATTCTTTCAATTTCTGTTTGCTGTGAAAGGTCTTAATTTCACCTTCATTCACAAATGAGAGCTTTGCAGGATATAATATTCTGGGCTGGCAGTTTTTCTCTCTTAGTACCTGGGCTATATCTCGCCATTCTCTCCTGGCTTGTAGGGTTTCTGATGAGAAATCAGCTGTAAGTCTAATTGGAGATCCTCTGAGAGTAATCTGGCGTTTCTCTCTTGCACATTTTAGGATCTTTTCTTTGTGTTTCACTGTGGTGAGTTTGATTACGACGTGTCGTGGTGAGGATCTCTTTTGATCGTGTTTATTAAGGGTTCTCTGAGCTTCCTGTACTAGGATGTCTCTGTCCTTCTCCAAACTTGGGAAATTTTCTGCTAGTATCTCACTAAAAAGGCCTTCTAATCCTTTCTCCCTTTCCATGCCTTCAGGAACTCCTAGAACCCGAATGTTAGGTTTTTTAATAGTATCCTGTAGGTTCCTGACAGTATTTTTTAGATTTCTGATTTCTTCTTCTTTTCTTTGATTTGACTGTTTCCTTTCCTGTTCTCTGTCTTCTAATTCCGATATTCTCTCTTCTGCTTCACCCATTCTGTTTTTAAGGCTTTCTAATGTGTTTGCCATTTGATCTATTGAGTTCTTCATTTCATTGAGGTTTTTTGTCACTATCGCAGTTTCCTGTTCCACTAGTTTTTTCATTTCATTTTGATTCCTCCTTAATATTTCATTTTCACGGGAGAGATTTTCTATCTTGTCCATTAAGGATTTCTGTAGTTCAAGAATTTGTTTTTGAGAACTTCTTAATGTTCTTATCATAAATTTTTTGAAATCTGTATCTTTCATTTCTTCTATCTCATAATCTTCATAATCTTGCATTGGCGTGTCTTGTTCACTTGGGGGCGTCATAGTGCCTTCCCTGTTCTTGGTACCTCCGCTTCTATGTTTCTTGCTTGGCATGTTAGAGATAATTTGTGGTGTTTTTGTTTTTGTTTTTTTCTCTCGTTATACTATGCCTCTAAGTGAGCTGTCTGCTTTGTTGGAGCCTTAGGGGCTGTGATGGGTGTGGCCAGAGAGCTATGCTTGTTTCTTCAGGTTTAAGGCTGTGTAAAGAGCAACTCTCCCAGATTTCTCACTCACTTGCTCCTTGCTGGCTGGCTCTCTCTCTCTCTCTTTTTTTTTTTTTTGACTCAGTTGGGAGTGGAGTTGAGTGTAGTTGAAATCTGGCCTTTGTGAGTATTCGTTTGATCTACCCCTGGGACCATACACAGAGATTATGCAGCCCTCAATGTGTTCTCCAGTTTCGCTAAAGATACTGAGTTTGGCTGAGCTTTACATATGTAAAATCGCGGTGCTCTTTGTTTTGCTTGGTGAGTGAAGGGAGAGGCCTCTGTTCCCCCTCCCCCCAATGTCTCGGACTTCTCAGGTCTTTGTCTTACCCTCCTCCTCCGTTCCTGCGCTGGCGAGATTCTGAGGCTCTGGCTCCTCTCCCGCCGCTGCCACTCGGCTCGTCTCTGTTGGTTTTCCACGCGGTGGGTTCCCTGTAAGTCCTCTGTGTCTCATCCACGAGATCCGGAAGCATTTCCTCTGCAGTTTTTTTCTTGAGTCTTTTCCTGAGGCTACAGTAATTCCACTTTTATGAAAGTTTATTTTCCCAAACTAAGGCACACGTCCTCACTATCCGCCATCTTGGCTCCGCCCCACAAATGTCCAAACTTATTCCTTCCAGTTACACCACTGGGTAAATAGAGTTATTTCAATTCAATCAACAAATCTGAAAATTCACATCTCTCTGAGTCCCCTCCATCAATACTCCATCGATGTCTGAATCCCAACCCTATCCCTGGCATGGACAAGAAGGCCCCCTTCATAGCACAGCCTCAGCTTTTATAAACCCCTCCCAAGATATTTATATTCATGTAGCCTATACCCTAACCACTCTGGTTTCAACGTCTTCAGTCATTTCTTTACATTTTCACATCTCTGCTTAAGTTACTCATTCTGGAATAACAAGAGACAACTTGGTGATTTAGTTCTTAATCTTTGGCCAAAATAAAAATTTGGAAAAATATTATGCACTCAGATACGATTTTAATATACTTTCACATGTGTACATATATAGAGAGAATACCTAATGAGTAATACAGTATGTATTATTTATATTTATGAAGCTTACATATAATATATATATATATTTGCATTGCTCAACTATATTTATAAAAATTAAAAATTAGCAATTTATAGGCACTTTAAATCCATCAAATGTTAACAAATTTTACCATAATATTTAGTAGCAATTTTTTGTATTACTTTTAACAACAATAATAAATATGAGTAGAATAATAAAATATATTCACTGGGAGATTCATGACTAAAAATATCCAAATATGGCTTTTCAGGGAATTTTAAGAAATTATATAGAGATGTTTAGAGTACACAGTTTCTTTGAAAACAGTGCTTTGCTATAGACATTAGATAATTCTGTACTTTATAATATTAGATTAATGACTATTCCTTATGAAATATTTTTGCAATATTTTAATTATTTTTAGTTTTATGGTTTTTAAAATAAATTGTATTATATACATTTAAGGTATGCAACATGATGCTTTCTGATGCCTATATATAGTAAAATGCTTCCTATAGCTAAACAAATTACCATATCCATCATCTCCATAATCTCCTCAAATAGCCTACATGCTGAATGTAATACCTTCCTATAACTATAGTCTTTATTTGTAAACTGGATCTTCCCTACATATTTGCTACTTTATATTCTTTGACCTACATCTCATCTCCCCATTTCCTCTCTGCACTCCTCTTAGACCCTGGTAACCCTTGTGTTACTCTCTAATTCTAATTCTATATATTTGCCCTTTTCTTTCTTTTTGTGTGTTGAATACATAAGGGAGATCATGCAGTTGTATTATTTCTGTGTCTGTCTTATTTCACATAGTTTAATATCCTCCAGGTTCATACATAATGCGACAAATAATAGGATCTTCTCCTTTTCTAAAGCTGAATAATATTCAAATGTATATAGCTTTAAGTTAGCCAAAGTAAATAAAGATTTCTTTTTTTTGGCAATTAGTCATTCATAATTTCTTTGAATGAAAAAGAACCAATAACATCTAAATATTTTTGTGTGGTTACAAAATAATAATTAAGTTCATTTAGACTTTAAACCATTTCCTCAAAACAGTATATGCACAGGAATAATTTTATGCAAATTGCAATTCAAATAATTATACATTACACTTTTTGTACTCTATTAGTTACCACAGATCAGGGAAAATATATGATATTTCTCTTTCTGGACTGGCTTATTTCACTAACTATAATGGTTTCAAGTAAAATCTATTTTGTGGCAAAAGACTTAGAAATTCATTCATTTTTACAACTGAGTAATATTCCATAGTGTATTTATATAAAATTTTCTTTATTCAGTCATTTGTTGAAGGGCATCAGGGTTGATTCCAATCTTAGCTATTGTGGATTGAGCTGCAATAATCATAGGTGTATAAATAACTCGTTCATATACTGATTTCATTTCCCTTGGGTAAATTCCCAGGAGTGGAATTGCTGGCTCATATGGCATATTTATTTTTAGCTTTCTGAGGCATCTCCATACTATGGTTCACAGTGGCTGTACCAGTTTACATTCCCACCAACAGTGGATTAGGGTACATTTTGCCCCACTTCTCACCAGTATTTATTATTTTTGATATCCATATTATAGCCATTCTAACTGGGGTGAGGTGAAACCTCATTGTGCTTTTGATTTGTGTTTCCCTGATGGCTAGTGATCCTGAGCATTTTTTCATGAGTCTGTTAGCAATCTGAATTTCATCTTAACAAGCATTCTTAAAAATGTATTCATAAGGCAATTTATGTTTTTCCAGTTTTTGAAGGAATTTTAGACACTTCAATCCTCAAATCTATTTTTACTGGTTAACTATCATTTAAATAACCACAACATGCTATCTCCATTTTGAAGTTGCAAATTTTTTCAAGTTATTTTCAGAATTATTACCATCACCTATTAAATGATCTTTTTTGCAGCTAGACTTACCTTTTCTATAATCTCTCCAGGCTGTTGTCAGGTTGATCTTTCTAAATGTAAATCTAATCATAACACTCCCTGCTTTCCCCTGTTTTGCAAGTCAGGGTTGTGGCAGGAAACCAGTGTTACATGCAAATGGGGGAATTGAGAAGAGTTAAATGAAGCTACTGTTTTCGACTATGTGAGCAAGATTAAAAGATGGCAAAGCCCTCAGGATTATCAACAGAAAAGAATCACTACTGCAATATCTGATCAGGAAAAGTACAGAGAGCCTTTATCAGAGCCTGGCAAGAGACATGTGAATACAGGAAATAATCATCTGATGAGATTGTAGTCCTTGTAGAGAAACAGTTATCTCCAGACCCAACTGTGTTGAGTCATTGGACTCAGAAGCTGAGTGTTAGACAGGAAGCCTTGTGTAAATAATTTATTGAGGGAATCTTCTTAACAGAGATCTGCAAGAAAGAAAGGCAAGCAGAGAAGAGCAAAGTATGCGATTATGCAAGAATGTGATTTCAGGGGAGGTTTTGGTTCAATGTTTTTTCTTAATTTTAATTTTTTTTTTTTTTTAGTTTTTAACAGATTCAATACAGTTCATAGATACAGTTCTGAAAATATAATGCTATTCCCTTTCTCCTTCCCTCTCTCCCTTTCTCAATATAATCTCATAGGAAACTCTAAAACTTAGCTTATAATCCACAATGTTGAGGTCCAGACAAAACAGTACTGCACTGCCATTTCCTTGCGTCAGTCAGTTGGCTACAGACTGCCATCATGGGCAATGAGCATTTCAATGTCTCAAGCATTTCTGGGTGATTTTTGTAGCTTCAATTAGCCTAGGGTAATCTTACAGAGATTGTTGCCAGCTTGATAATGGTTGCCAACTGCATATAGTTATCAGCCAATATGCAGCACTGGGAGATGGGAACACCAGCCAAAATAAAGGGACCAGAAGAGTCCAAAATATTGTTAGGTTAATCACCTGCACTCCTCAGATCCATTTGTTTCTCACAATAAATCCTTTTGATTTGGTCTTAGCTTCTTCAGAACTTGGGTTGGTCTCAATTTCTAGGTCATTCATAGGATGAATTTCAGTCTTCTCCAGTGCAATTTGTCTCAAAACTCTAAATAATATTTGTTATCTCCTTCAGCTACTATTTTAGCTTCTTCTTACCCTCTGCTAGAACTTTGAGTTGATCTATGTGGATTGTCTGATGAGGTAACTCAAATCTCTTTCTTCAGAAGCTAGATTCCCTGGTTACCATGACATTAGTAGATAATGATTGCTGTATCTGTTAATGTATAACTAAAATTTTGCAATGCCAAGAGATAACCTGTAGTTCATTCAAGAACCAAAAATATTCCTCCTTGTCACTGTTAAGTAGCAGCAAACCTATCTCTTTTTATAGTCAAACTAAAATAACTAGATTCATACTGAAAAACCTCTGTTCACACAATATGGTCATTCAGGTAATTTTCTTTGTTTCCTGGTCCATTCCTTGAAGTGCTCAGATATCAGCTGTAACGTTAGATTTTGTAAAGCTCTTGCTGTGATCCTGAGTGAAAATATCTCTCCTCCAAGCAAGAGAACCTCTAGACCCATGGGACCAAGTGGATTATAGAATCACAGAAATCCCCTACTCAGACCCTGGAGTATTGAGAAATAGGTCCATACTTACTCTAGCTGAACTCACATATTCTTTCTCTTGAGGACTCAGCACTATATAATGACTCCAGTTTTGTGACAAATGTAATGCTTTCTGATGGTTGGTGTTCTGATTTCATGGTATCTTTTTAAGTTGGTACTGCAGTAGCAACTTCCAAGGGGATTTCTATGTTCTATTAGGTCAGAAGTCTCCAAATGATTTAATATGCCATTAGACCAGAGGAGCTCTTCACCATATTCCTACTACCACGCTCCCTCTGCCATAAAAAGTTCTCTCAGTCTGGGATGATATCAAATGAGATCCCATCATGAGCACTTTTATGTGAAATTCTCTGAGATTCTGTTAGTAGAAAGGCAACTCAGAATGAACTTACTTTTGTCAGGATTAGAGAAATCCAGTTTTTAATCAACTCACTAGCAAGTATCTGGCTATTTGCCTCAAAAGATTATTTCATATCAGTGGTTCAGTGTAGGAATTAATTTATGGATGGGTTGGACATTTGGCCATGGCATTAGCTCCATCAGCTTTGTTGGGTAGAGAGTCCATGATTTTGGGTCCACAGATTGTCTCCAGGTCTGCCACTTTGGTTATTGCATTCATGATCTTATTCAGCTGTCATAGAGGTTTGTTAATAATCCACTAGACTAGTTATTCTCCACACTTGGTGGTTTTGTGTCCCTTTGACAATGGATGCACTGTGATGATAGTTAACATTCTTCTTTCCTGGACCAACATTCTTTCAGATCAAAGCAGCAGTGAGACCAGCCATACACCATCATCCACGCATTTGTGGATACAGTAGTCCTTTACTTTGGTTTTGCCTTTTGTGATTTCAGTTCTCCGTAGTCAACCATGGTCTGAAAATAATCAAAATTTTCATGAAGAAGCAATTTAAAGTTTAAAAATGTACACAATTATGAGTATTATATGAAATCCCACTCTGTCTTCCCCAGGATATGAATCATCCTTTTATCCAGTGTATGCGGATACATACACTGCCTACCTATTAATCACTTACTAGACTTCTTGGTTACAGACCTACTGTCAAGATATCCCAGTACCTGTATTCAAGTAACCTTATTTTCCTCAATAATGACTCAAAAGCATAAAAGTAGTGATGCTGGCAATTCAGATATATCAAAGAGAAGCCATAAAGTGCTTTCTTTAAATGAAAAGGTCAGGGGCCAGTGCAGTGGCATAGTAGACTAAGTCTCTACCTGAAGTGCTGGAATCCCACATGGGTATTAGTTCTAGTCCTGCTGCTCCTCTTCTGATCCAGCTCTCTGCTAAGACCTGTGAAAGCAGTGGAAGATGCCCCAAGTTCTTGGGCTCCTGCACCCACACAGGAGACCCAGAGAAGCCCTTTGCTCCTGGCTTCTGATCAGCCGAACTTCAGCCATTGTGGCCCATTTAGAGAGTGCATCAGCAGATGGAAGACCTTTCTCTCTGCCTCTGCTTCTTGGTCTGTAATTTTGCCTCTCAAATAAGAAAATAAAGCTATTTTTTTAAAAAAAGTAAAGGTTTTGACTAAATACAATAAGAAAAGAGGCTATACTGAGGTTGATAAGATCTATCATAAGATAAATCTTGTGTCTATGAAACTTCGAAGAGGAAAAAATAATTTGTACTAGATTTACCATAGCACCTAACATTGCAAAAGTTACAGCCACAGTGTGTGCTTAAGTAAGATAAATAGGACATTAAATTTGTATGCAGGAAAAATCATAATATGCATATATAATATGCTATCCTTGGTTTTAGGAATCCACTGGGGGTCTTAGAATGTATGCCCTGAAGATGAGAGGAGTACTGTATTGTTTTGAACCACTTGTCTCTCAATAATATTAGATGGTAAGAAACATTGACAAAAACTCAACTACTATATTACATTTGCCCATCACTGCTGTCTTTCAGAGCTGTTCCAGAAGGGGGCTGTATAATAACAGTCATTCTTTTTTGGCTTATGACAACATCCTGAGCTCAACCATCCACAGACCAAGACTGAGTCGTTTTCTTTCCCTATTAGCAAGCCATAAAGATTTTCTGCACGGCCATAGTATGTGCTGAGTGAGTGGTGTCTGGTGAGACTATGTTGGTGACTTTGGAGTCTGGGAGACTCTTCTTCCAGCTTACTGATGCCTTTGGACTGATTTAAGGATGATCCAAAATGAAACACTTCCTCTCTATAAATAATTGCTTCTGGATCTGCCTGAGGTTGTGATGTGGTGAGTCTGCCAATGCTCAGCTCATGATGAGCAGCTTTTATCCCATGGCTACTTGATGTCCCCTGGTCAAGTATTTACTCTCCATGCCTAGGAGCATTCCAGCAGCTGCATTTTGAATGTGTTCTCTGCTGCAGATGTCATGGCTTTGCTCCAGGACATCAGCAGTCTGCTTTGAATCTTCTGTTGGGGCTTGCCGTAGACTCCACAAGACATCTTTGTCTCCTAAAGATAATTCTTGCACCACTATAGGATCTGTTGGATCAAATGATCCATGTGGTAGGACTGTATGTACTATATAGCCTAGATATGCCCCTTCTTGCTCAGAGGCCAAATTAAAACTAGCAGCTTTTCACATCACTCTCTAAATTTTTGAGTGTAATATTCCCAACTATTGTATTTGCTTCTTTTTAAATGGTAAAATGCACAAGACATACAACATTTGCCCTTTATATTTGAGGGAATGCACTGGTGTATCCCAGATCACTAACAACTTTTTAAAGTAGCATTGTAAAACAACTTTTTAAAGTATCATTGTAACTGTTGCATCTACATTCAGAACTTAAATCCAGGGAAGTTGTACAGATAAATAAGTTATTCTGCTAGGAAGAGAACCTTATTTTCCTGACTAATATACTCTGTATCTTCCTTCACTTATCCATTCAGCTTCTTATGGTGCTTTTAATGTTTATTCACACCTTCATTCATATGCTCCTGTATATAACCTCTAAAACAAAGCCGGAGGCATCACAAAACCAGATTTCAGGACATAATGCAGGGCAGTTGTTATCAAAACAGCATGGTACTGGTACAGAAACAGATGGATAGACCAATGGAACAGAATAGAAACACCAGAAATCAATCCAAATATCTATAGCCAACTTATATTTGATCAAGGATCCAAAACCAATCCCTGGAGCAAGGACAGTCTATTCAATAAATGATGCTGGGAAAATTGGATTTCCACGTGCAGAAGCATGAAGCAAGACCCCTACCTTTCATCTTACACAAAAATCCATTCAACACAGATTAAAGACCTAAATCTACAACCCGACACATCAAATTATTAGAGAACATTGAAGAAACCATGCAAGATATAGGTACCGGCAAAGACTTCTTGGAAAAGACCCCGTAAGCACAGGCAGTCAAAGTCAAAATTAACATCTGGGATTGCATCACATTGAGAAGTTTCTGTACTGCAAAAGAAACAGTCAGGAAAGTGAAGAGGCTAATGACAGAATGGGAAAAAAACATTTGCAAACTATGCAACCAGAATCTACAAAGAGATCAAGAAACTCCACAACAACAAAACAAACAACCCACTTAAGAGATGGGCCAAGGACCTCAATAGACATTTTTCAAAAGAGGAAATCCAAATGGCCAACAGACACATGACAAAATGTTCAGGATCACTAGCAATCAGGGAAATGCAAATCAAAACCACAATGAGGTTTCACCTCACCCTGTTAGAATGGCTCACATACAGAAATCTACCAACAATAGATGCTGGCAAGGATATGGGGAAAAAGGGACACTAACCCACTGTTGGTGGGAATGCAAACTGGTAAAGCCACTATGGACATCAGTCTGGAGATTCCTCAGAAACCTGAATATAACCCTACCATACAACTCAGCCATCCCACTCCTTGGAATTTACCCAAAGGAAGTTAAATTGGAAAACAAAAAAGCCATCTGCACATTAATGTTTATTGCAGCTCAATTCACAATAGCTAAAACCTGGAACCAACCCAAATGCCCATCAACAGTAGACTGGATAAAGAAATTATGGGACATGTACTCTATAGAATACTATACAGCAGTCAAAAATAATGAAACCCGGTCATTTGCAACAAGATGGAGGAATCTGGAAAACATCATGCTGAGTGAATTAAGCCAGTCCCAAAGAGACAAATATCATTTGTTTTCCTTGATCGGTGACAACTAACTGAGCACCAAAGGGGAAACCTGTGGAAGTGAAATGGACACTATAAGAAACAATGACCTGATCAGCTCTTTTCCTGACTGTTGATGTACAATGTAATACTTTATCCTTTTTAGTTTGTTGTTGTTGTTGTTGTTGTTGTTCTAGTACTAGTGGTTGAACTCTGTAATTAGCACACAATTATTCTTAGGTGTTTAAATTTAACTGAAAAGTGATCCCTGTTAAATATAAGAGTGGGAATAAGAGAGGGAGGAGATGTACAATCTGGGACATGCTCAATCGGACTTGCCCCAAATGGTGGAGTTAGAAACATGCCAAGGGATTCCAATACAATCCCATCAAGGTGGCATGTACCAATGCCATCTCACTGGTCCAAGTGATCAATTTAAGTTCACAACTGATCATACTGATAGGTCTAAGAGTCAAAGGGATCACACAAACAAGACTAGTGTCTGCTAATACTAACTGACAGAATCAAAAAGGGAGAGAACAATCCAACATGGGAAGCGTGATACACAGCAGACTCATACAATGACAGATGTCATAAACAGCACTCTGGCCTCAGAATCAGTCCTTAAGGCATTCGAATCTGGCTGAAGAGCCCATGAGAGTATTGCATTGAAAGCCAAGACACTTTGGCAAAAAAAAAAAAAAAAAAAAAAAAACTAAATGAAAGATCTCTGTGAGTGAGATCCCAGTAGAAAGAACGGGGCCATCAAAGAAGGAGGTACCTTTCTCTGAAGGGAGGAGAGAACTTCCACTTTGACTATGACCCTGTCGGAATAAGATCGAAGTTGGTGGACTCAAAAGGCTTCCATAGCCTTGGCAACTCATGACAAGAGCCTAGGGAGATTACTGACGCCATAAATAAGAGTGTCGAATTGTAAGTCAACAACAGGATTCACCGTGTACTTACTCCTCATGCAGGATCTCTGTCCTTAATGTGTTGTCCAATGTGAAGTAATGCTATAACTAGTACTGAAACAGTATTTTACACTTTATGTTCTGTGTGGGTGCAAACTGATGAAATATTTACTTAATATATACTAAATCGATCTTCTATCTATAAAGATAATTTAAAATGAATCTTGATGTGAATGGAATGGGAGAGGGAGCGGGATATGGGAGAGGTGTGAGTGGGAGGGAAGTTATGGGGGGGGAGTGATTGTATTCCAATAACTGTACTTTGGGGATTTATATTTACTAAATAAAAGTTAAAAAAAGAAATTTATCCTTTAATTTCTAGTACATTTCAGAATTTTATTTAATCAGAAATATATGAATAATATATTTACATAGTGTCTTTCCTCAGGGAAAATCATTGTACTTTATACAATATTCACTCATTGTACTTTATACAATATTAGGTAAGATAATAGCCTCCACCCACCAAGGTTGTCCATTTCTTGATACTCCAAACCTGTGGATATGTTATATTGCATAGAAAAGGGGAAAGTAAGGTTGCAGAAGAAATTGGGATTGCTCATCATTTGACTTTGAAATGCGCAGATTATCTTGAATTATTTAAGTGGATTGTTAAAAGCATCATGATAAATATGAGGGAACCAAAAATACACACACAGAAAGAACTAGAAAGATGCATTCATGGAAAAGATTTGGCCGAAATTGCTGGCTTTGAAGATGGAGGAAGTTGACCCTGAGCCAAGGACTGTGGGCTGTTTTTATACTCTGCAAAGCCAGGAAAAGAAAGACCCAAAAAGCAGATATCACTGTGAACACCTTAATTCAACCCAGTGATATCCAGTTTGTTTTTCTGAACTACAGAACTGCAAGACAATAAATTTGTTGTTTTAAACCACTAAATTTGTGATAACATGTTACAGTAGATACAGAAAACTGATATATTCATTGTAGGAAAATGTAAATAGAAAACTTCAAAAGGTGTAAAATATACATATTTGATCAAGTCAATTTTAGAACCATGATCAAAACACTCTAGTATAGTGCTGAAAACAGACAATGGGAGTTGATGGAATACTTTGTATCTGCATTGTCCAATCTTAACCAATAGTGAAATCAAGGACTTTAAATGTGGCAAGGATAACAAAGAAATTGGATTTTAAAATTTCATTTCAATTAATACTTAAACAGCCACATGGGACTAGGGGCTATCACACTGGACAGCGCTGTCAATGTTTGGATGATGATTGACTGCTTCTCCCTATATGTGCCAAGTGCTTGAAAGACAATTTTTATAAAATAGAAACATGTTTGCCCATTCTAAGTACTGAAAATTGTTAGTAAACTATGAACTCAGCAAATATTTAAGAATCTCATGAGAATGTGGCAACCACCACAAATACAGGCAGTCGGGAGAAGATAACCATGCTTTGCAGCCAAATTCTAGCCAACTCAGTCTCTGCAGCAGTAAGGGCAGGTGTATTCAGCCAGAAAACTGCTCCTCTGCATGGGCCCTGACCTCATCTGTGTGTACTATCACAGGTCAGAGAAAGAGAAAATCAGTCTCAGATTCACTCCTAACTGTGAGTCTTTTGCAATGTCATGTTATTTGCCCTCTTCCTATTCATCAGGGTCACTCATTGACTCTGTTTTACTTCTAACTTGCGCAACTTTCACAAAATAAGCAGTCTTTTCTAAGGTTTCTCCAGTGGGAGGAAAAGCAAGATGGTGAAGTGGACTGAAAAATAGCCAATTTCATTTCCACACTTTAGCTTTTAGTTTGAAGGTAAAAGGTACAAACACACATAAAAACCTTTGGAAAATTGATTTCAGTTAGTTTTGATTATTTTCTACTGCTTATGTGATTTTAATTATTTCTATTTCATCATATGGCACAGTAAGGTAGCTGCTGAAATTGTAAATTCTTTCACCTTCATTCCATTTATCCTCACCTTACTGAATCAGGTCCTCGTGTTTTCCTCCTGCACCAATTATTAGAAGAGCTAAGAGTCACTGAACACAATTTTAATGTGCCAGGTGCTCTTCTAAATGCATTCTATGTAGTAACCTTACCACTACCAGATGATGGTGGTAATACTAATATTCTTATTTTGCAAAATGAAGCACAGCCAGGATAAGTATGCCAAAAATATGGAAACACATGCCCTGCTCTCAGTCATTTTGACCACATTGACCTCAACAACTTTATTTTTATGCACAGTCAGCAAGCAACAGCTACAGGATGAGGCACAATCACTAGTACAAAATAGTGTATTTAATATAATCATTTAATACTTTATTTGCTACTTAGAACCAAAATTTGACAGTGAAATAATGCTTTCTGGTAAAAAGAAATAATTCAACTTTCTGCCTCTTAAATTCCCAGGAAAGTATTTGAAACAGTGAGCATACCATTAGAACTCAATAAATGCTGAGTGTGAATTGGCGAACATTTATAACTAATGCACCTGGGATTCAGAGGACATTGCGTTATTTCATATATATATATATATATATATATATATATATATATATAAAGATAGGATTAAGTGATGGGAAGAAGGTTGAGTCCTGTAACATATCAATACACAGCTAGTCAGTTTCCAGCACCCCAAAGATCTAATTGCATCATACTTTGTCAATTGATTTTTTTTTCCCATTTTCCTCTCAATTTGGACATTTCCGTCCTGATCTCCGTCTCTCACCCAAATTACACTAATGGCTTTCTAAGGGGATGCATTGTAGTAACTCTCCACAATCCACCTGCCAACCCCTTCTTCACTCTTCAGGATGGTTTAGAGTGCAAATTTTATCATACATTGCTCCTACTTTTAATATCCTCATATTGCACTTGAAGAAAAATAAAACCAAATCAACCTAGATTAAGTTGAAGATATGCATCAACATATCAGTAAAAATTACCTGTAATACCCATTCTTCCATCCCACTTCTTTGTCTCAGTACTTATATTCCTCCTAACACAATATAATAGAGTTGCATTTTATAAGCTAAAATCATGCACCATATAATTTCCCTGGAAAATCCCTTAGGATGGAGCTATATTAAAGTTTGTTATATTGTGTAAACCCAAAAAGACTAGCTTCTCCTTCATCTCTGAAATGGTTAAAACTGAGAGGGAGAATCAGAGTCATGTTTCCCAGCCACTGCTTTTTTAAAGGAACACTGTCCCTATTGTTGGACAAAATCATTCAGCATATTTGAGGTTGCTATTGCTCTTCATTCAGAGAAAACACATACAGTCAAATGTGAACTATCTCCATTCATTCGGGTGGGTGCTCTGTTCTCTACATCTCCAGTGCTCCCACCTCAACATCTTTCCAATCCTCTCACTAATCTATTCCTGCACTCTTCACAGAGTAACTTCGTTAAGCTAACTTTCAGCTCTGTCTCTTGTTACACAGAAAAATCATTCTAAAACACAAATCTATGCCAGTCTCAACTTTAAATTCTGTGACAATTTCCTATTGCCTACTATATGATAAGTCCCTTACTCCTTAGCATCACATGAAAGTCCTATCAATTCCACAACTTATGCTGCACACTACTGAAACTTACATTGGTACGAAATACTTCAGGGCCCAAAGAAGTAACATGAATTAATGAAGCATGAATAACAGACACTGTAGAGAAATAGGATATCAGAGAACCCTACTGGAGCTTGCCTTCTAGAGCTTTGCCATGTCTTTTGAGTTTTATATGAGAATCTAGATTTTAGGGAAATATTTCCATAACTTAAAGCTGAAAATGAATTTCATTTTTGAAAAATTACTAAGTATTTCAAAAACAATGCATATTGAGATCAAATCTGAGATGCAGCTCACTAGTTTGTAACTCTCCTCTATAATGTTTACATTTTAATTTTTAAAAAATATTTATTTATTTTTATTTGAAAGTCAAAGTTTCTGGGTGGTGGAGAGAGAGATCTTTCATCTGCTGGTTCATTCAACAAATGGCCAGAACAGCAGCAGCTGGGCCTGACTGAAGCCAGGAGCCAGGAGTTTCTTCCAGGTCTCCTACGTGGGTGTAGGGGACCAAATATTTGTTCCATTTTCTACTGTTTTCCCAGGAGTATTAACAGGAATCTCGATTAGAAGTGGAGCAGCCAGGACTTGAACCAGTGCCCATCTGTGATGCTGGCACTACAGGCAGCAGCTTAACCCATTATGCCACAGTACCAGTCCTAATGCTAACATTTTTAAGAGAAATAATTCATAGCTTATAATACTACAAAAATATTTCTATTGTGTGAAATAGTAATTTCAAAATGGTATAGAAATTTAAATAATTTTACATTACTTTTTCAATTCTTTAGAATTTTTACCTGATGCAGAAAAATTGCTCATATTTATAGGATACCATATGACATTTTGATACATATATACATTGTTTAATTTTCAAATCAGGGTAAACATAGCTCCTCAAAAATTCCTTTATGATGAAAATATCCAAAATATTTTCTTCTAGCTTTATAAAAGTACATATACTTGGATCTGGCACTGTGGCATAGCAGGTAAAACCTCTGACTGCAGTGCCAACATCCCACATGGGCGCTGGTTCAATACCCCGCTGCTCCACTTCTGATCCAGCTCTCTGCTGTGGCCTGGGAAAGCAGTGGAAGATGGCCCAAGTCCTTGGGCCCCTGCACCCACATGGGAGACCCAGAAGAAGCTCCTGGCTTCTGGCTTCAGATGGGCACAGCTCTGGCCGTTGTGGCCAATAGGGGAGTGAACCAGCAGATGGAAGACCTCTCTCTGCCTCTGCCTCTTCTTCTCTCTCTGTGTAACTCTGACTTTCAAATAAATAAATAAATCTTTTTTTAAAAAGTGTATGTACTGTATATCATTGTTAAATATAGTCACCCTACTGTGCGAGGTAGAACTTCCTCTATCCATTGCTTAGTAGTCATTGATCAACCTGTCCCCCACACTCCTTCCTTAGCTTTAGGTAACTACCATTCTGCTTTTTTTTTTTTTTTTTTTTTTTTGACAGGCAGAGTGGACAGTGAGAGAGAGAGACAGAGAGAAAGGTCTTCCTTTGCCGTTGGTTCACCCTCCAATGGCCGCCGCGGCTGGCGCGCTACGGCCAGCGCATCGGGCTGATCCGATGGCAGGAGCCAGGTGCTTCTCCTGGTCTCCCATGGGGTGCAGGGCCCAAGGACTTGGGCCATCCTCCTCTGCACTCCCTGGCCACACAGCAGAGAGCTGGCCTGGAAGAAGGGCAACCGAGACAGAATCCGGAGCCCCGACCGGGACTAGAACCTGGTGTGCTGGCGCCGCAAGGCCGAGGATTAGCCTGTTGAGCCACGGTGCCGGCCCCCATTCTGCTTTTAACTTCCATGAGATCAACTTTTTTTTTTTTTTCTTTTAAATCCAAGTTCCATCCATGTCCTTGCAAATGATAGGATTTCATCCTGTTTTATGGTTGAATTATATTTATAATTAGGGCAGATATTTCTTTTGCCTAGAATATTCTTTCCCTTATGTAGCTGGGGTTTTAATTGCAATATTTTGCTTGGCATGATCAAGTCACAGCCTGCCCCTACACTGTTTCATGGTAATGGGGCATTCACCCAGATTCTTACAATGCTGCTATCCTTGTTCAATCATTTTCCATGTTCTAGGTACAAGCTTCAGCATTTCACAGGATTATTTCACTTAATGTTATTCTCCTTCCACAACACTGTGAATTATATAGATTTATTTTTATTTTTATAGATGGAGAAAATGCAGTAGAGAAAAATTTGTCTAACATCATGTCTAATGCAGGGAGAAAACAATGTTATATCCTAGATTCTGTCTCATCTCAAATACCAAAATATTAAAAATTATTGTCTTTATTGCATTGCTACTTCTTTTCATTTTGATCTTTTCTCCCCCCCCTCAAACCAGGATGTCCCTGAAAATCTACACTGTTTTCATTCACCACCATGTACTCTATGTCTCAGATTCCTCATGATAAAGAATAGACATTCTATATAGAATAGACATTCTTTCTCCATGATTTCACCCACCTATTCACTCATTCATTTACTTAACACTTACTGAGTATTTATGATTCACTCTTATAGGATTCTGATTTGAGGGCTTGATGAAGACTCAATCTGTATATATCACTGTAACAGGTGGCTTAGTGAATAACAAAGGAGACAGAAGGCAAACATCTGTTAGGTGTAGCATTTTACAGTACATAAGCTGCTTGGCCTGGGAACCTCATGGACTGAGTTTGTATGTGACACTGTTCTTTGCCAATGATGTAATTTGAGGTAAAATACTCCACTTATCTGAGCCTCAGTTCCCTTATTTGCATTGACAGTTATCTACTTCCCTGTTTTGAGTACTAAGTAAGTTCATGTAAGTGAAGTCCTTAGAATCTAAATTTGTTGAATCTTGATGTGAATGGAATGGGAGAGGGAGCAGGCGATGGGAGGGGTGCGAGTGGGAAGGAAATTATGGGGGTGGGGAACCATTGTAATCCATAAACTGTACTTTAGAAATTTATATTTACTAAATAAAAAAAAACTAAAAAAAAGAATCTAAATTTGTAAGCAATAGTAAGTACAATGATAAATGTTGTGTGTCTACTTGAGTAGGCTGTGATTTCCACATACATTAGGCTGTGTGTGATCAACACAGTTGTAAAAGGATTTTTCAGACATGATTAAAATTTAAGTCAATAGATCTTGAGTAAACAGATTACTCTCTATAATGTGGTAGATATCATTTAATCAGGCAAAGACTTAGATTTTGCAAAATAGATTTCTCCTCAAGACTGAACTATTTCAGATTCAGGATTACAAGACCAACCCTCCCTCAAGCCCTCCAGTGTGCTGGGATGCTTCATCAGTTTAAGGAGTGGTAGCTCCCACAATGGAGTGAGCCAATTCCTTAAAATACACCCCAGCACACACACACACATACACACACACAGATTCTCCTTCTGTTCCTGGTTCTTTGAAGAACCCTGACTAATAAAGGTAGTGTTACAGTAAGGATATTAAAATACCACTACCAATTTGACCTTGACACAATGATCCAAATTGTTGCTGTTTCTAATATCTCTAATGATTAAAAAGATAACTTTCTCCAAACACCCAAGAGGATAAAGTCCTTCATGAGTTTGCTTCAAAGTAGACCTTCATAATTGAAAATAGATTTTATTGCTGAAATACCACATCCCAGAAGCCCATTTTTCTGAAGAGATCTTCAGGACTTTGAAAGGAGAACCTAAGGGGAAGTTACTTGATACTTGATAATAAAAATACCAAACTAAGAGTTTTTTCTCTCCCTTGACAATACGAAGCTTGTCACTGAAAGTCATTTAGCACTACATCTTCATTCTCCTTCTGTTCTTGACCCCACAGCCCTTCTCACACAGAGCCCTCATGATTTAGTCCTTGTCATGAAAAGTTGAGGAGTACAGGACCTAGAAATGTCATCTGAAGCCCACATCTTTCTCATTGCTGTGTGCTTTTTTTTTTTTTTTTTTACATTTTCTGGATTCAAAAATGTATCTTCCTGCTAGAGAAATGGCATATTTTGCACTACAATTTAACTATGACATTAAGTGGATTTATAATAGAATCAAGTAAAAAAAGGATTTCTCTGAATAAACATAAGGATCACTTGTAAACAGCAGAACCAGTAAATTTAATGTATCTGATCTGCTTGCAGTAATAATAGTATCTCCCACTTCATGTGTGTTTGGTATATACCAAGCGATCGTTATTTTATATAACATACACATATTAATGTTTTTAATGTCCATAATATACTTGGAATTGACTCACTTTAAAGAGGCAAGAAGATGTCATACCAATTTTTTGAGGTTACTCTAATGACAGAACTAAGATTCAAAAAGTATGTTTTCAATCATTACACCTTATACATTCTCAAAAATTATAAGTAGCTTCAAGGGATTTTTATGGTTTTGTTTTGCGTCTTTTTTTTGGAATTTTTTTTATTTATTTAGACATTGCTTTGAAATACAATATGCATATAAAGAAATGCACATAAGTGTACAGATAAGTGATTTTTTTTTGTCTTCTAAGCACACTCATAACCAATACCCAAATTAAGAGCAAAGCTACAGTACTGCAAAGATCCTCATTATTCTTGTCTCCATTTCTTTTTCTCTTTTTTAATATGAGAAAAGAAGAATTTATTGTCATTTCTATGGTACAAATGGTAGGATTTAGTGAAGCAATACTTATGAATAAAAACTAAGTAATATGAAATCCACACAATTTTTATACCCTCCTTATTAACTTCCATGAATAAGAGAAACATGATATTTGCTTTCTGGATCTGGCCTATTTCACATAGCATAATGATCTCCAGTTGCATCCATTTTGTTGCAAATGTCAGGATTTCATTCTTTTTTTCATAAATCTTTTATTAAAGATAATACAAGCTTCATGCATTTCATAAATACAAATTTGGAACATAGTGACTCTTCCCACTCTACCCTCCCTCCCTCCTGCACTCACAGTTTTAAGAAGTTATGGCAGAAATGCATCAATGAGGGTTGGCGTTGTGGCATAGTAACTGTCTGTGATGTCAGCGTTGCATAAGGCCTCTGGTTGGAGTCCCAGCTGCTCCACTTCTGATCCAGCTCTTTGCTAGCATTCCTGGGACAGCACTGGAGACTGGCCCAAAGGCTTGGGCCTCTGCACCCATGTGGGAGACCCAGAAGAAGTTCCTGGCTCCTGGCTTCAGCCTGGCCCAACCCCAGCTATTGTGGTCATTTGGGGTATGGACCAGCAGATGGAGTATCTCTCTGTCTCTCCCTCTCTTTCTCTCTGGGTCTCTCCCCCACCACTCTGTAACTTTGCCTCTCAAAAACATGAATAAAATCTTTTTTAAGAAAAAGGAATGTGTCACTGGTCTTTACATGCTACACATTCGTACTCTGATAAATTTCTCAAGCTCTAAATAATTACACAGCATATTGTGTACCGAGTATCATATTTGTCCATCCTGTTTTCATTACCTGGGAAGCCCTGAAAAAGATCCTTAACATGGATCATCACTAATTTGAAGATTTACACACCAGAGGTATTGTTACTCTCATCATCAACCATTTCTGAGAATCTCTCTTGAGAATTCATCACACTACACTCACTTCTGCCTTTAGTATCACCTTTATTCCATCTGTTTGTGAATCTCTTCTACTTATTACTGGTTTCAGGGTCATGGCTAAGTCCACATGTCAGTCATTTACGCACATGAGGTCAACCAGTGGGCTATTTGCTGCTTCCACAATACCTCTCTCCTCACATGATTGTGTATCCCCAAGGCCCACAATTTCTGCGTGCTACAACAGAGACTGACAGGGACGTCACAGAGTGGAACCGCTCACCACTGCCAGGAGTTGGAAACACATAATGATGATACCTAAACCCATACCAAAGCCTAACTGTCCTCAATTGATTTGTTTCACACAGAGAAATACTGTAGAACAGTGTTAAAGGCATGGGCTCCAGGGACAAACTTAGTAGTTGCAATGCCAACACTCACTTATCAAATATGATCTCCCTGTGCCTCTCTTTCACATAGAGATAACATAGAAAAATCTAGCTGGAGTAAGCATGTAGCCCAGCAGTTGAGGCACCAGTTGGGTTCTCTTTACCCAGTATTAGAGTACCTAGGTTCGATACTCTGCTCCTGGCTTCAGCTTTCTGTTAATTCATGCCTTGAGAGGCAGCAGTGATGGCTCAAATACTAAGGTTCCTGCCACCCACTTGTGAGACTTCCTACTTCCTAGATTCTGAACCAGTCCATCCCTGGTCATTGCAGGCATTCAGGGAGTGAACCTGTGGATGGGAGCACTCTGTCCTTGTTTCTCTCCGTCTTTTTGCCTCTCAAAATGACAGGAAAAAAAAATACATAATTGTCAGCTACTATTGGGGTCATAAAACTTTAGACTTGGGTGGACTTTCAGAAGTCAACTTCTAACTTTTACTGGTAGGGAAACTGAGGCCAAAAAAGAAAGTAATTAGTTTAAGGATACATAGTAGATTTCCCTACTTAACAGACTCTGACACTTACCACCATTGTCAGTCTTTCTAGAATGTTCTCCGTCACAGTGCTGACCTTATTATTTGTGCTCCAGGTCCGTGTTTGTTTTCTCCTGAGTTGCTGGATCTCTGCTAAGCCATTATCTCACCTGGACTCCAGCCTAAGACTAAGGACAGAAAACTAGACAAGATTAGGATGCCAGAGATGGACCTGGGTCACAGTGAAGCCAACAGCACTCACTTCAGCCTTGCAGACAGATCTGTGGGTGGTGAAGTCATCAGCCTCACACAGACCAGAAATACGAAAACAAAAACACAGGGCCCTGCTGACCACAGAATCCATTCCTCTAATCCCCTGCCAACTGTAGGTTGATAGAAACAATCCTGATGCAGATTAAAAAGACATGTGTGATAGAATATTTACTGGAATCAAATCTCAGCTTGGAAAAATAGTTGTAATACTGAAAAGATTAAACAAAAATAAAAAAAGTTATGATCATGTGCATCACATCACACTCATGTAGTCCGGTAGCCAGCTCAGAACACCTCCTCTGATCTGGGAAATCAGTAAGGTCAACTGCAGCTGGTACTCCTTCATCCACACTGACAGGCTTCATTCACACTCACAGAACATCCACCTGAACCCAGAAACTAGTCGTGACTATAGGTCCCAATGCTGGAGCTGCAGCATGGATATGGCTTGTGCTACAGAGCTTACTTAGAGCTTCTGTGGGGTCTGAGGAAGCTGACAGAAGAAGGCTGGTACTCACTTATACTAACCTTGCTTACTCAAAATCAAATCTCTTCACCCAGCTCCCATCTTATCCTCTTCATTGTTCATCCCGAGTCCCTGTGTAGACCAGTCATTTAGCCTTAAGCCTTCACAAAAGTCATCTGGAGATAGCCAGGTGGAGGCGAGGGCGGTAGATGTTTTGTCACTCCTCTGATTCCCACTCTGAACACTTTTACTATTCCTTTCTTGCCACAAACTTGTGGCTCCCATAATATATATGAGCACATCTTGTTTTCCTCTTTGTATGCTTATTTCTGCCTCCTAAATGCTTCCGTTTTTACTAAAACCATAGAAACTTCTCCTCCCACCACACTTACACCACACACAAGAAACAGTTGGTAAAACATTGTAATTGTTCCCAACCACAGCACCACTTCTGAATAACTATGAAGAGGAAAGCTTTTAGAGACCCATAAGGGAAACTAAAGGCTCAACTAGACCAAAACATGAGGAGGCGGCACAGACAGCGACCGTAAAAGTCAGAGCCAGAACCCGAACTTCCTAAACCCCAGCCCTGTCCTCCTTGTACTGCAGAGAGATTGTTCTGATGCACTCACCTTGGATGAATGACATTTGATAATCCATTAATGCAACAGCCTAGAGTGGGACTGGGATGCTGGCTGGGGCCCTCTGCTAATGAACTGCTGCTGTAAGACAAACTGCTGTGGTGAAGATTGGTGTGTGTGTGTTGTGGATTGAGCTGCCTCCATTTTCAAATGGCCCATAACAGATGGTAGAATTGATTTAAGAGTGGTACTTCAGGGAGTAGAAGGCAGAGTGAGGCAAGGACTGTGCACACTACCAGCTTGCTGTGTGATTCTATGGAAAACACGTTTCCTCTTTGGATCTCAATTTCCTTATCTAAAAGGTGCAAAGATTTCTGAAGACCCTCATGTTGGGAAGATCTTGAAAATGGGAGAGCAGCAGCACAGGAGAAAGGGCAGGCAGTTGAACAAGGAAGAGGAAATGTGTGGGGGGAGGATGCAGTTAGACAGAAATTATTTTTAATAAGACCCAGGGGAAAAAATTAAAAAGGGAAACCGGAGAAAGCAAAACAGCGAAATGGAAGCTCTTGAGGACTCCATTTTTCCCCTCGATGAATTTTTATTGTTTGCATACTGGTACATAGTATTTTGGGGGTAACTGTCGAGTACATGAATGAACAGCCCGAGAAGCCTGCCAAGAATGAGAAGAGATTAGGAAGCAGCGGCCCAGCAGCATTCCTAGTGCCTGGTCCTCTTCAGGGGGTCTCCTCACAGCACCGATAACATTCCCTCCTGGGACTCCTGGCAGGCTCAGACACCTGCGCGCCCCGCCGCCCTCCATGTAGGCCACCGTGAAACCGCCAGGGGGCGCTGACTGGCTGCGGCCGGGAATGGAGCTGCTTTAAATTGCGGCGCCCAGCGGTTCTGCGTTTCAGTCCCCGACCCTGGGAGCAGCGACAACTTCTCGCGTTTCAACTCCAGCGACAAGCAAGACCTGGACCTGGACTCCTACCCAAAGCCTCCCCAGCGGCGGCGCAGCGAGTAGAGCTCCACGCAGTAACTTCCTCGGCTCGGCCCGGCTGCCTTTGGGAGCCCCAAGTGCACACCTGCAAACTCTCTGCCTTTTACACCTGCCAACCCAGAGCCAGCGCGGGCGCCAGAGAAAGCCATGGCCAACGCGGGTCTGCAGCTGTTGGGCTTCATCCTGGCCTTCCTGGGTTGGATCGGTTCCATCGTCAGCACCGCCCTGCCTCAGTGGAAGATTTACTCCTATGCCGGCGACAGCATCGTGACCGCCCAGGCCATCTACGAGGGGCTATGGATGTCTTGTGTGTCGCAGAGCACCGGGCAGATCCAGTGCAAAGTCTTCGACTCTTTGCTGAATCTCAACAGTGAGTGCATCCCCCAACCCATAACCTCTGCCCGGAGTCCCCAACCCCTACTGGCCATTTATTCTGTTCCGTGACAACCTTGCTGTTAGTTTTTAGTTGATCCAAGTCTTCTGATCATGTGCTGTGTCATGAGGAAGTGTAGAGTACCTTAGCTTGGGAAAAACAGACACCCAGCCTAAGCTCCAGTTTCGCCTCTGACTTGCTGGCAAAACTTTTCTCCCCTCTAGGCAGAATTTCATTCTAATTTCCCGTGAGGGTGGTTGGAAATTGGGATATTGAAGACCAGGCTTGAACTTGACAGCTTATTCTTCTTCTGGTTCTTGTAAGATTCTGCATATCTTGAGGATTGATTGGTAGGGTTCAGACATAAAAATTGTATACTTGGTAATTCTTCCAAGTGCATAAAGTTAAATAGATAATCCAAAATTATTAAATAAGACAGATTTTCAATAAATCTTTAATATGGCTTCTTAGAAAACTATTTAATTCTTTCCAAGGGAGGGGGGAGAAAGAGGAGAAAGAATCTTTCATCTGTTAATTCACTCAACAGTTAGGGCTGGACCCAGGGGAAGCCAGGAACTCAGAACTCCATCCAGGTCTTCTACATGGGTGGTAGAGACCCAAGTATTTGAACCATCATCTGCTGCCTCCCAGGGTGCACATTAGCAAAATACTGGAATTGAGAAGGGAGCCAAGACTCAAACCCAAGCACTCAGATATGAAATGCAGGTGTTCAAAGCAGCATTTTAACACCTGCCCCAAACACCCACCCTAACTTTTCACAATAAAAGTCAGATTCCCACATGATGTGTTCCATCTCAGTCAGTGTCTTCTACCACATTTGTGGTGGCATCTATCTATCTTTCTTTTCTTCCTTCTTCCTTTCTTTCCTCCTTCCTTTCTCTCTCTCTCTCTCTCTCTCTCTCTCTCTCTCTCTCTCTCTCTCTCTTTCTTTCTTTCTTCCTCTATTTATTTCTTTTTTTGTTTTAAGATACAGTAATTTCTGGAAAGTCCCTTCCAAGACTCTCTGATGAAGCTTCTAGAGATTTACTTTGGAACCTGGGTCCTCAGAAGAGGCAGAAAGTTTATTTCCAAAAGGGAAGGTTAGTGACACATTGAAAAGGATAGCAAACAAAATTGTTTTGTAACCTTCCCAAATAACATGAAGGGATGTAAAATGGGTCTTAAGGAAAATGGAGTCAAGAAGACAGAGCTGGCGAAGGCCCAGATCAGCTGGGAAAGAGAGGCGATGAGAAGAGGGGGCTCTCCACGTTCGCACCTGTGGTGTGGGAATTTCTGTGTGATAGGTGTTTGCCATTTGTCAAGCTGGAGAGAATTATGTAGAGAGGAATATTTCTAAGGATGTTCAGTATAAAGATATTGGATGACTCCCCTATTTTAGATAAAAGTTTTCAGTATCATGTCAGAAAACTGCCCCATTCTCACTTACCACCTTGAAGAAAAGCTTCCTTAGTCTTCTCCTAAATAAACAAGACTGCACCAGCCCCATTGTGTGCCCAGTGTGGGAAGCACTGGCGCTACTCATATCTACTGCGTTTGCTTTGTTCACCTCCTGGCCAGGAATGACTACTGACAGTGCATATGAAAACCCGAATAGCTATTAAATACATTCCAAATCCACTTTAGTAACTTGAACACCTGTGGAATTTGGTCAGAATGTATGATGGTTTTGAGTGTTGTCGTTGTAACTTTTCAAGGTTCTCATGTTAGAACTACTTTATAGCAAGACTAATCTAAAAGGTCAATCATTAAGGGATGCTTGTTGACCTCCTGAGTTATAATTATACCTTCTAAGTGAGTAGTCGGAAAATACTCATTAAATTTCCCCCATGAAAAAGTTAATACCTTTGAGAAATGCATTAACACACAGTTTTAGAGAATTCCTTCCTGTTTTGTTTTGTGTTAGTGCAAACAAGATTTTGCTTTTGGTTTTGATTGAAGCCATAGTTTATCCAAGGTGAGACTGAGGCCTTTCTCTCAAAACCAATTCCCAGAGGAGGGAAACTTGACTCACAGGTTCTCTCTTCTAACCTACCAATGACTCACTGGATGCCTTTGGCTGGAGCTAAGAAACTCTGTCTCTGTTTCTCCACCTGGGAAGTGATATTCACGCCCACCTGATGTAGACATCTGGGGTGATGATTCATTGGCTGGTTTTGGTATAGTTCTGTGACATATAGAGATGAAAAGAATGATCTGTGTGTCCACAAGTAATGTACCTCATAAAAAGTTGAGTTTCATAAAATGCTTTTAGATGAAAAGCTGGTCCATAGGTTTCCTGAAATTATACTTTGCTCTCTTTGCCAGTGGAAACTATTTGGCGTCTGAGAGTCTAGATGCAGGAATTTATCAAGGTTTTAGCACTAGACATATTAAAATCCCTTATTTCCCTGCTTTAACTGATGCCAATTGTAAAAATCACATGGCCTTTAGAAGGTATCTAAAGAGGTACACAATGCTTATACCATATATAATGAAGATTGTAAACAGTATAGGAAATTAGATACACCATGGCTCCTATTGGGTAGTTCTGCCAACAGTTGATGAAAATATAACTGAGAAATTCCCTGAAGAAACAAATATTACACAGTGTGTTCTGGTTTTACAATGACTGAGATGGTTTCAATTCTGTCCAGTTTGTGATGTTTGTTGACATTAATGGATCTTACAGCTGAAAGTTGTAATATCCATAGGAGTGTTTTCATGTAGTACACTTTTCTTGATTAACCTGTGTATTTTGTTTTGTTTTGATCCAAGTATTGAACTTTGGGGAAATTAGTTTCTACCAACTTGTGTTTTATTGCTTGATTGCTTCTTCTTGCTTGACTTCAATAACTAGAACTGTATGAAGATTGGGCTCCCCCGGAGGCTGCATGGTGGGAGGTGTGCAGCCAAAGAATAAGTAAGCATTTTGTAGGAATGCTGTGGGGAAGATCCAAGCACCAGACAAATGGGAGGTTAGGCTAGACTCTCTTAGTCTCATCTAACCCTGAGATTCTGTAATTTGTTTATAAGCTCCTCTGGCCTGTTTAACTTGCTCTGCATGAATCCACATGTGTGTAGGTGTGCTTAATGAGTACTGGTTGTCGTGAGATTTCCCAGCACTCTCACCATGATGTCAGGCTCAATCAGAGAGACAAAATCACTGACTTGGGCAGTCTTTGAAGCACAGACAGACAGGAGGGCAACAGGGCACCCACTCATGCTTCTCCAGACTGTGTTATGCCTGCTACACCAGGGGTAGTCAGAGGACCATTGATTCTCATATCTGTTTCAAGAATTAATTCATCTGTTGGAATGATGGAAGTTGAAACTAAAGTCAAACTTTGAGATCAGAAGTTCTCACTTTTTATCATGGTCTTGCACCAGTATCTATATGTATAAAGTGACCTCCTTGATATTCCTTGGCTCAAATTATTTCTACACATATAAAATAGACAAGGTAGAAGGAATGGTGAAATGAATCCAAGGTCCACTCATCCCTAAACAAACGTGAAAGAGGGCCTATTCTTGCTCCTGTGGATGTAGCTAAGCTAATTTCTAATGTTCCTTCCGGTGCCACCTTTCTTTACTACTAACTTCAGTGATTGAAAGGGAAAAAAGCAGTGACATAGCTCAGCTTTCCTTGATTGGAACGATGATTAAGTGTCATGGGGGTAATACAGGAGCATAATTTTAATCCTGTAGCACATTTTCTAAGAAACACACACACACACACCAGATATCAAAACTTCTCAGGATATCCTGAAAAATTGTCAGTGCGACTTATCCCAGACCAGTTTTTTAGTGTTTATGTTCTGAGGTCACAACAGCTCATGTTCCAATAAAATAGAAATACCATCAATGAGGACTGTTGTGAAACTCTAATGTTTAGTAAAAGTGAAAAATCTAATAAGTGGCAACTCTATGGAAGTACAGTTCAGTGACAGTCTGTGATGATCTCATCTAACTAGAAGGAGAAGAGAGATTTTGTGTTCTAGTCATCCAAGTTATGAAGCAACTGCTGATATAAAGAGGGACTGTTTGAGGACAGAGACATGAATGAACTCTATTTTGTTGGTGGCATAAAGCACATAGGGTAATATTATAGTAGTGAAACTTGTAAACAGCCTAAATAATGTCAGTTATTTACAGGAGGCTCTGCTGCTTATGTAGCAAGAATTTGAAGATTTAGGAAAAAAGTTCCACACGCTTGTCCATGCTTGCCTTTCTACACTTGTGTTGATTAACTTAACTACACTAGATCAGTAACGCTCAACTTATTTCTTGTCTTATAAGTAGAGATCTTTGTAAGTATTTTTTTAATTATACTTTCAGGTTGAAAATGGTGAGAACTCCTTAGGGGGTCTTTAATCTCAAGATTATTGGTCTAGCTAAGTATAATTAAAAGGTTGCCTTCTCTGTTTACTGCTGAATAATGATGAGAAACAATAGTGTAGCTTTTTGAATGTTTGCTAACCAAATTTTCCACAGACAACTTTAGTCAGTGATTATAATATTGTGGTGATATCTGATAATTTAAGGGGCCAGGAAAGGAATACTTTGCTCCTACTTCTGAGCTCCAATCAGTGTAGTTCATACTTAATGGTGCAAGCATAATACTTTGTCTCTCTGATTCAAAATATTGCATTTAATGCCTTTCAAACATCTCTTCCAACTTCTCTGAACTATCCCTTGTTCTCCCGTGGGAGTGTGGCTTCATAATGGAAACTAATATAAAAGTTTATTAAATTAAACAAAAATACACATTTGTCCTCTCTACATGAGAGAGGTATATGTGCTGCCAAAGTGAGCACATGAGTTTTTACCTTTTAATAGCCTAATTTAAGTCTGACTTCATGTGGTGAGAGTGTAGCCTCTCCAGAAAATCCAGCGAAATTTTTCTCAGTATTATTTCAAATATTGAACTAAATACAACAAATTAAGTGTTTTTACTTATTGTATCAGTTCAATGTCTAAAGGATGAAGATATGTTCTAATTTAAACTCATTGAACATAGGTTGAATACCCATGTAAGTTGCCAAGTATTCTGCTTACTGTTTTGGATGATGAAATCAATAAATATCTGGCTCAAGTCATACAGGAGCTCACAATTATATATTTTAGATCCCTAACTTAAAAGGCCTCAATTTGATTATTTTCATCCACTTCCAGCTTAAAACTGTGAAATTTAGATTTGATCTGCACATAAAATCCTCATAACTTGTAACACAGTTGTTGTTTGCTTTGACTTGTAATTTATCTTTTTAAAATATTTATTTATTTATTTGAAAGTCAGAGTTACAAAGAGAGAGGAGAGGCAGAGAGAGAGAGGAGTCTTCCATCTGCTAGTTCACTCCCCAATTGGCCACAGTGGGTGGATCTGTGCCAACCAAAGCCAGGAGCCAGGAGCTTCCTTTGGGTCTTCACACACAGGTGCAGGGGCCCAAGGACTTGGGCCATCTTCTACTGCTTTCCCAGGCCAAAGCAGATAGTTGGATCATAAATGGAGTAGCCAGGACTTGAATAGGCACCCATATGGGATGCCATCACTGCAGGCAGTGGCTTTACCTGCTATGCCACAGCGTGGGCCCCTTGACTTGTAATTCATTATCCCCCATGACTGGCTAGTGAGTTTTCATGTTGTTCTGAATCTGAGCTTCCTGCATGCAGACATATGTGTTATTATCTTTATGTTTTCCCGACATTCCATTATAGTTAAGAATTTATCAAAATGTCTCCAATAAAGCAAGGTGAGATGTTGTGTTTGGTGTCAATCTAATATTGTAGAACAAAGAAATTTCCTAAGTCAATCATTGCCAGGATGTCAATGAAAAATATTGCTTTGCAAAACAGCATTCTTATACTACTGCTTTATCCCATTGTTAAAATGAAACATGATTCCTTTGCTCTCTGTGGTTCATGTGATTCTTAAGTACTTATTACTATTTTCTTCATTATTTTGTATATTGTGTAAATAATGCATGATTCTATTAGGAAAAGAAGCATAGTGGGATTATTATGAAACAGAATGTGTGTCCCTTATCCTTAGAAACTGTGTAAAATAAGTTGCAAAATGGATATGATATGAAACAAATGTATTTTCTTTGAGAACGTAAAGGAAAAAATGTTGGAGATTAAAAATGATGATATTAGATCATTCTAGGTGGGGCATGTGAAGCCTGGGCATGTGAAGCCTATACGTGTATGCTCATGGCCTGGGAGAGCAGTGGTTTTACAGAGGATTGACTTGTGAATTTGAAGCCCAGCAGATTCCTCATGCAGAGTGCCCTGTGATAAGTACTCAGACCGGCTGGACTAGTGGCCTGCTGTTCTTACTTGAAGGACAGATTGGTCTGATTATTATAAAAACTGGGTCAAGTTTGGGGCCTTGTACACAATAAAAAACTTGGACAAAGATGAGAGAAAACATTAAACGTCATTAATAGAAGGTTGGAAAACTGAATGTTTATGAGAAAACAAGGTGGAGATGGCTGAGAGACATAGGAAGCTCTCCATATTTGAAGGGCTGTCATAAGAATAGTGTTTTCCAATTGCGTGGTTCTCCATACTGGGGGTAAAATGTCACCATTTGCTTAAGACCCTGCATGACTTCTGATTATACTTAGAATAAACTTCCTGCCACTTACCCTTCCTTGCAAAAGTTTGCATAATACATGCCTTCTCTCCACCTTATTAAATCTCATTTCACTTCTCATATCCTATCATCCTCCAGAAGGGTTATAAGCTCTCCCTACCCAGAATTTAAGGAATATCTTAGGACATGGGACTTTTAGTTTTAAAGCTAGAATGATCTCAGGCAAAGTGGAACCATGGTCATCATCTCCAGACCCAAGGATCTGTTACTGTGTTACTGTGTTACTTCTCCTCTTTCAGCATTTCTTAGCTTAAAATGATTTCCTTTTCTAAGTGCAATCTTGGGACCTAATCTTGAATCTGTGTTGTATATAGAAGTTTAGTACTTTGTTTTAAAATTGTCAGCTAAGTCATGGTTGTCTTTGCAAAAACTGGTAATGAATGGAAAGGAAGGACACAGCTTCACCATGGGATCCTTGGTACTTTCCTCTTCATACCACAGTATGGTTTGTGATTCCAAAGAAAATGATTTATAATAATCTGGTGAAAATTTCAGTTCTTGGTTTATCTGTGGTACATGGGACTTGTATTTTGACCCAGCAGTTCCTCTACCTGGAATCACAAGGTAAGTGTGTGGGTGATGTGCATGGACACCTACAGATTCTTATGAAGAGTTAGAAATGTGAGGGGAGATGGCAGTGACCTTTTTGTTTTTAAGGAAATTAAATTAAATTTATTTTGGTTTCTGAACTGTATCTCAAATACTGTAAAAATACTTTGTGTACTTCTTAGAAAAATTACTATGGTTTAATCACAGATTGGCTATAGGAAGGATGAAAATATCAATGAAGTAACTTTTAATATTTTTAGAAACTTTTAGTTTTAATTCTGATTGATAACCTAAGTTATTTTTTTAATAAGATTTTATTTTATTTATTTGAGGGGTAGAGTTACAGACAGTGGGAGGGAGAGACAGAGAGAAAGGTCTTCCTTCCATTGGTTCACTCCCCAAATGGCCACCATGGCCGGAGCTGTGCCTATCCGAAGCCAGGAGCTGGAAGCTTCTTCCTGGTCTCCCATGCAGGTGCAAGAGCCCAAGCACCTGGGCTATCTTCTACTGCCCTCCCAGGCCATAGCAGAGAGCTAGTTTGGAAGAGGGGCAGCTGGGACCAGAACCGGTGCCCATATGGGATGCCAGCTCCGCAGGTGGAGGATTAACCTATTGCGCCACGGCACCGGCCCAAGTGACCTAAATTCTTATTCCTGAAGATATTAAGACTGAATAAGGGGGCCAGCGCTGTGGCGCAGGAGGTTAAAGCCCTGGCCTGAAGCTCCGGCATCCCATATGGGCACTGTTCGAGTCCTGGCTGCTCCTCTTCTGATCCAGCTCTCTGCTGTGGCCTGGGATAGCAGTAGAAGATGGCCCAAGTCCTTGGGCCCCTGCACCCACGTGGGGGACCCAGGAGAAGCTCCTGGATCCTGGCTTTGGATCGACATAGCTCCGGCCATTGCGGTCATCTGGGGAGTGAACCAGTGGATGAAAGAGCTCCCTCTCTGTCTCTTCATCTCTCTGTAACTGTCTTTCAAATAAATAAAATAAATCTTTTTAAAAAAATACTGAATAAGATATCAAGTCTGCATTAGCTATGGTGACACAAAACCTTTCCATCCTCCCAGTCACTGTTGACAAAGAAGGAGTCAGTCATTCTAATCCCCTGAAGAAACATATCATCATGCATATTTCACCTGGCAGAAATGTGGCTCCACAGAATACCACGTGGCTCCTACCAACACAGCATAACTGTTCAAATGTAGATAATATGCATGTAAGCAAAAATTCATGTCACTTATTAATTCTATTGATGAGTGAATGATTTTTTGATTAAAGGAGGAAATACATCTAACATTTAAACAGTCTTCTAACTAGCACAGCTTAACCTCATGTTTCAATGCCTGTGGCCATATGTTTCAATCATGGTGCCACAATTTGACTCATTATGAAATATGCTGGCATAATCTCAAATGTGACCCTGTCAATTTGATTATGAATTTGAACACCAAAGACAATAACAGGAAATTAGAGAAATTAGTGGACTCCTGAGAATTGCTATGATATGTGTGCCATCTTCTATATGGAAATTTAAATTATTTTTAAGACTAACCATGCTCTGAATATGAATCTACTGCTATGTTCCAATTTAATTTTCATTGGCTATCTGTTTTCCAAAAATGGCTTTCATATTTCTTTCCACAAGTGACTGATGACACAAATGTTGCTCATCCAGTCATCATAATCTACAAAAAATTCACTTGTCTGCCATATTCACCCTGTCTTTTTGAAGCTTGATAATTAAGACATAAAACTAATGACTAATACCAAAGATGTATTGCAAACTATCTTAACTATAAATGGTTAACAATTAGAATAATGTATATGTTTGTTATTTCAGAATTTAAATATCCATTAGTAATGATTAAATGTATATTACTTGAGCTAAATAATTCTATTGTATCATTAACTACCTTCTCAGTTGATTTTAAATTTAATGTTGAAAACATTAATTGTTGGAATTGGTGGACTTCATTTGTTATCTAGCCCAGGTGCTTGTGTTTCTGGAGAATATCCTGTGTTGGTTACCATCAGGAAAATTACTAGGACTGGGGTCTCTTGACTGTTAAAATCCAAAATTAGACTTTTTCTTCTATACAGAAGTTTACTCTGGCATAATATGAGGATGTAATCATGGAAGTTAATGGAGGGAGAGTATCTATGGCTTTGACCAAGATATGATTAAAATGACTAGTTTTTCAGGTTATCAAAAAGCAGATTCAGGTTCCTTTCTTCCATTAAATATTGAAATGTGATTGGGCCTCAATCACTCTTCTGTTATAGGTCTAAGTATATTTTAACATGTTCTAAAATGTTTTCTACTAGGTACTTTGCAGGCAACCCGTGCCTTGATGGTGATTGGCATCCTGCTGGGACTGATAGCGATCTTTGTGGCCACTGTTGGAATGAAGTTTATGAAGTGCATGGAAGATGATGAGGAGCAAAAGATGCGGATGGCTGTCATTGGGGGTGTGATATTTCTTATTTCAGGTAAGAGAGGCCTACCTCCCCTTTCACCTTACTGATCTGTCTGTGGTTTGTCTTAAAATTAAATTCTCATTTTCCTTAGACTATGTTGAATTCATTACACTTGGATTTATTTCAATATTTTTAAAATCTAAAATCCAGTCAACTGTTATGTGCTCAAGGAAGAACCGAAGAAAATGGAGATGCTCACAGCAGTAAAGTCTGTTCATTGAGGTTTCAACTATCAGTGGTTTGTTAGAATCAGCTTCCCTAGATGAATAGAGATGCTTGCTGATTAACAAACCCTGAGGAGCATTTCTATGAAATTCAAAAATATTCTATAATGTTCCAAAGAAACTGTGAGAAGGAGATGGGGATTAGTTAATGAAAATATAAAGTATTTGTAAATTATACATGTCTGTGAGTGACAGATGGAACTGGGATTGTTGAAGAAAACTTAGGGTAGCATTCCAAGTGGGCAGACCCAATTTCAGAATAAACAGGATGTGCCCAGGGATCACCGAGGAAAAGGCTAGTTGGAGGGGAGGTGGAATGTTGAAATGGTAGGGAATCAGATTTAATGAACTGGAAAAGAAAGCAGCACTGAAACACATCAAGAAAACATTGATAAAACAATGAGGTTGTATTTCTCATGGAAAATAAATATGTACATGTTTTTATTTTAAGTGTTGATTGATAAGCTTGATTATGTGTCATTTGGGAAAATAAGAGCCAAAAATGGACAACACAATTTCAAAATTCTATAATATGTCTTATTTTAAATATTATAGGTTGTGAGAGGATATCACAAAGTTAGTGGAAAATGGAATTAAATTCATATTTCCATCAACATTTTTGAGATTCTCATAAATATATACATATATAGATCGCATATAGAATATAGGACTAGGAATAGACTACCACATGTACTATTTATTATAATATATAATTAATAATATAAATATAATATAGTATATTAATATATTATTTATATTATGTAAATAATAGATATATTATATAAGTAATATATAATATAAATATAATGGATGACACTGTTATATTTAATATGTTTAATATATATTTAATATATGTACATTATTTACATGCTGTACATATATTATATCTAATATATATTAGTTTATTGTTTTTGAAAATGGCACCAGTGATATAAATTCACTACTAGGAAAAACTAGAATTGACCTTTCTCTTATTATTTATTTATTTATTCTGACAGAAGACTTGTAGGGTCATTTGCTCTAGGATTGCATTAGGTTCTAACCATGAAGGTTAATGAAGGTAGTGTCCAGCTTTAGTAAAGATGTGGTTAAAGTGTCCAGTTGTTCATTTTATCCAAAGACAAATGAGCTTCCATTTGAAAAAGCATGATTAGCATTTTTCCCAACAATGTAATTTTATATCAAAGTCTATTAATAAATTGACTGTATTGAACTCTTCCTTTATTTGCCTTCTTGCAAGTCCAACCAATAACTTTGTCATTTCCAGTTCAGTCTCAGAAACAACTTTGAAAGTAAGGGTCGTAAGTTTGAGACTTCATGTGGTCTATTTGAGTAGCTTAAGGCAGTAGTACTTTCTGTAAAGTAGAGGCAATTATGTTGCATCACTTTTTTGGAGAGAAGAGGGAGTGCACAGAAACATTAAATCTGTCTCTATTGATGAATTCTTAGAGTTACTATAAAAGAAGTACTTTTGTATTTTAATTTATATTTTAAATGGACAAAACTGTACATATTAACTTTGTACAACATACTATGAGCTATATTTATATATACAGAATGACAAAATCGAACTAATTAACATACACATTATCTCAGATAATTATTGTTTTTGGAGTGAGGGCACTACATACATTCTCAGAATTTTCAGAAATGTAGTAACTGTAGTTGCCTTCTTGAGCAATACATATCATGATCTTATACCCATTAAAACTAAAATTGTGCATCTTTTGACAATTATTTCCTTTGGATAAGAACATCTTGGGAATTTTATATTTCCAATAAATGATGGAATGAATTATTTGACTAAGTGATTTCTCTTGTGCTCTGGTATGTAAAACAAATGGGAAATTGAAACTGTGTTGTATAAATTGATCTAATGTGGCACCTTCAGCAAATCTCAAAGCAATAGCTATACCAGATGTTGGCTTGACAGTTGAAACCATGGGGATATAGGTGCTCTCGTCCATTCCAAGACAGATCCTATTCTCCTTACCAGCTACTTGTTTTCCTTTGATACTACAGAAATGTCACTTTTGAGTTTGATCAGGAAGAGTGTAAAAAGTTATTCATCTTATGCTTTGCAAGCACCTATATCATAATAAGAACAATTAGTTCATCAGAATTGGTTTATCACACTAATGTTTCTTTCAAGAAGATTTTGAACAATATAGACCTGCTGAGCTTTTTCCCAAAAAAGCATTTCTTGCTCCAGTGACCTTGAACTATAAATGAAAAAGAAGTCATGCATAGGATAAACTATGTCTAACTCCAATTTAGATATTTGTATGTCTTAAGAGAATACTTGGAATAAATCATAGCTGAATCTTCAATGCCCCAAGTACCAAAATAAAAATGACAGCACTATCGATGACATTTTATTCTTATGAATGTTAATAGGCTTAATTGACTATATACTTATGACCAGTGTTGCATAGTGACTAATTGTTTTTTGTTTTCAATTTCTGTAGGTCTGGCTACTTTAGTTGCCACAGCGTGGTATGGCAATAGAATTGTTCAAGAATTCTATGACCCTATGACCCCTGTCAATTCAAGGTAATGCTATTCAAGCATCAGAGTTTATTCTCTGAGAAAATACCCTTTTTATATTCTGCAGAGTCTTGCTGGTACCCTAGTTTCTCATATTTGCTTTCAAGAATTTTATGTCAAACTTGGTCGGCGCCGTGGCTTAACAGGCTAATCCTCCGCCTTGCGGTGCCAGCACACCGGGTTCTAGTCCCGGTTGGGACACCGGATTCTATCCCGGTTGCCCCTCTTCCAGGCCAGCTCTCTGCTATGGCCCGGGAAGGCAGTGGAGGATGGCCCAAGTGCTTGGGCCCTGCACCCCATGGGAGACCAGGAAAAGCACCTGGCTCCTGGCTTCGGATCAGCGAGATGCGCCGACCATGGCGGCCATTGGAGGGTGAACCAATGGCAAAAAGGAAGACCTTTCTCTCTGTCTCTCTCTCACTATCCACTCTGCCTGTCAAAAAAAAAAAAAAAAAAAAAAGAATTTTATGTCAAACTTGCAAACAACTTAAGTGACCTGTGACTCACATTAAAAATGAGTTTGATAATTACTTTAACAGCCTGTACTGACAAAATGCCCTTTAAAGTAGAAAAACTTCAGGCTCTATACTTTCCCTATACTTATTTTATATTAATAAAGATATGGGTATATTTGAAATTTCATTTTAAAGTATACTCCCCCATTTACAACACCTAATCTATTATTTGTAACTAATGTAGTTTATAACTGATTGAAAATATAGTATGCTACTGTAGAATTTCATGAATAACATTTGTTTCTAAGTTATATTCTACATATAAAATGATGATGCATTGTTTTTCAATGTATTAAGATGCCATTTTGAAATTTTATGTTGCACTACAACTGTGAAGTTGACTTTACAAAGGTCATCTTTCTTAACGTTGCAAGTTGTGCAAGTTAAAGATCTGATTATTGGCTCTCATGTAACTACATTCTTTGATCAGTGACAAAGCTCTTCATCTCACCATCTTCACGTCTTTAAAGCTTAATAACTATATTCAGAGTTGGGCTGTTGAGATGTAATTATTGTTTGTGTGTGCTACGATGAATGAATGAAAAATCTCTCAGTGTTTGGAGAGATAAGATGTGCTTCTTTTTATATAAACACTCACATATTGAACACATACTGCAATGATTGTATTGGAACCTGTCCCATAAGATTTATGATGTAGCACAGAAACTGCTGGAGGTCAATAGGCTAAAATTTTACCAGACTAATAATTCCAGAAATGCACATGAAAGGACTTTATAAATTGCTATGGATGTGAACTTGTTATTTACCTTATCACAAGTGATCCTGAAAGCAGCCCAGGAAGGTAGGATTATCCTGTTTTGAGAGAAAAAGAAACTGGGGCTCAAAGGTGAAGTTGCCATCCCAGATTTGCAGCAATTGAGAGTTGGCATTAGAATTCAAGCCAGGTCCTTTAAACTTTCAGATCCATCTCTTTTTGACACTCTGGTCACAATCAATAAAATCTCAGCACCCCAAGAATCTAGTTTAATACATCCACATGGATCAACAAGCCAGGGTTGTCCATGGGCTGCTCAGAAGTACTTACAAAACCACAAATTTTGTATTTCAGTTTATACAGATGCCTAGAATCAACTAGTAAAAACTCTAATATTCTCCACCGTACTTTAGCATTTTCTTGGTGGAATCTGATTACTACTGGGTGATCTCTTGGCTTGTTAATCTTAGGCCTAGGAAACATGGTCCAAAGGTCGGCGCCGTGGCTTAACAGGCTAATCCTCCGCCTTGCGGTGCCAGCACACCGGGTTCTAGTCCCAGTTGGGGTGCCAGATTCTATCCCAATTGCCCCTCTTCCAGGCCAGCTCTCTGCTATGGCCCGGGAAGGCAGTGGAGGATGGCCCAAGTGCTCGGGCCCTGCACCCGCATGGGAGACCAGGAGAAGCACCTGGCTCCTGGCTTTGGATCAGCGAGATGCGCCATCCGCAGCAGCCATTGGAGGGTGAACCAAGGACAAAAAGGAAGACCTTTCTCTCTGTCTCTCTCTCTCACTATCCACTCTGCCTGTCAAAAAAAAAAAAAAATGGTCCAAAATCCACTTCTGATAGCAGCATGCTTTACATGTCTCCTACACATGGAGAAGTCTTTGCAAATATTTTTGTACTATCCTGGCGTTGCCTGATCTGTTATTGCAAATTGTCAATACTTGCAAAGTAAACATCCTTGTGGTATGTGTTTACAAACCGTAAAGCAGTTCCCCAAGGGACCATGGAGGTTTATTTTCAGTGGAACAAATATTATAATATTGACGTTACAAAAGTTGTCAATGACTGACTAACAAATACATTGTCTTTTCTTTTTAGGTATGAATTCGGCCAGGCTCTTTTCACTGGCTGGGCTGCTGCTTCTCTCTGCCTTCTGGGAGGTGCCCTACTTTGCTGTTCTTGTCCTCGAAAAACCACCTCTTACCCAACACCAAGGCCCTATCCAAAACCTACACCTTCTAGTGGGAAAGACTACGTGTGACAAGTGAATGGAGTTATCTTGTTAGAACGTAAAATGGACATTGAAATACCATCATTGACATTAACATTAACTGAGACTTTTGATTATTATAATACGAACTGTGGTATTAGAAAAAATATTTTTAAGGCTGCCCATTGCTAGAAATGGCTTAATCTTTCCGCAGTACTGGAAGAAAACCCTTCCATTTGTATTACTGCTTCTCACTGAGTAATCAAACTCAAATGGGGAGTACTCCATAGATATATATAGATATGTATATATACATGTTTTTCTATTAAAAAGACAGTAAAAAGATCTTATCTTCATTATATAGGCACTAGCATACTAAAAATCTCTAGAAAAATACATTTAATTATATGTTGATTAAATAAGAATGTTATTGCTATACTTCCCTTATTTCTCTCTATATACGTATAGAAGAGGTCAGATATCATCCCTTCTTCATCAGTTTTTAGTTTCTTTGTCGTAAGACCTTACCCACTTTACTAAGTATTATTCTTTGAGTTCTTCATGTGTTGCATATAATTATTTTAATTTGTTACCTCTATCTTATAGTACTTATTCGTCAAGTCCTTATTTGTTTCTATTATATTGATCCCTAACTCCAGAATCTGATAATGCATTTCATAGCCTACATTTTTGTGCCTAACGCCAGTAACAATCTCTTCCATATCAGCATGTTGGGGGAAAAAATCTTTCTGCATAGGGATGACATATTCCTGTTGGCCTCCCCACACAAACCCTGTACTCTGACCCATTGCACACTTATCTGCTTTGAAAATATTTGTCCCCTTTTGTAGCTTTATGCCACTCACCCAAGTGTTGTAACAATTTTATTGATTAAATTTTATGCTGCTTGTTCATGGTTATATATCCCTGAAAATGCATTTTTCTTCGTCCCTTCTCAACTGTCTTGTTTTCCCATAAGTAATTATTATACAGTTTAACACACTTCTCAGAGAGGTGTGGTCTGTTTATCTGAACAAACTGCTAGATTTTATGTAGTGATTATCTGGTGACAAATATTCTCTCCATAGCTATGAGCAAGTCATGCAATCTTTCTAACTCTTTCCCCATCTGCCAAATTGATATAATTATACTTAACCAGCTGGTAGAAGTAATGTAAGTATTAATTAGTTGATATTTTTCTCATTCCTTGAACGTGAAATATGCCTAAGTAGTATTTTTATTTGTTCAATTGGCTATTTAGAAGTCACTAAGCAAAATCAGACACACATCGTCATTCATTCAGTATTTTTTCCTTTTCCATCAGTCCATTTCCTTTCTTTCAGCTGTGTCTGGTGTGTTGTTGGTGCTCCATTCCATTTTAACAACTCGTTTTAGTTTTCCAGTCTGTTTCTAAATGGAGTTTCACTTGAGGAAGATGATATAATGGAAAAGGTGTTGGCTTTGGGATCTGGAGATTTGGTTTTAAATCTCGGTGCTATCAATTACTGTCTGAGTTTGGGCAGGGCATTTGGCTGCCCTAGATTTATTGCTTCATCTGTAAAAAGGAATTCCTAGTTTCTGACCTGCCTACCTCACAGGATTGTGGTAGGGTTCCAGTGAAACGATATACATGTAAATGTGGTTTTGCAAGATGAAAGTGCTATACTAGGGGAAAGAATTAAGGAATTGAAGTACATAAGTTGTGGGGTTACTTTTCAAATGTCTGAAGAGCAAAACGTTCATAAATGGATTTCTTGCCTTAACCAGTCTCTGAAGTGACGAGACATTAAAGTGAATTCAGCTCACTGAAAATGAAAAGAATTCTAAGGAAGTTCTGTTGTCTTCAGTCAGTATGACCTGATGCCTTCTGTGGCAAAGCAGACACGGTGGGGGAAGGAAAAGCCTGACAGTTTGCAAAATGAAGATTATTTGAGATTTTTTGAATTATAATAACTTGTAAGGGGATATAAGGGCTATCAATTGATTGCTGTCTTTGGAGCTTTGGCTATTAGCTGGCAGCTAACACTGCTAGTTTTTTAGTCAGGAAATTGTACTTTATGATGAAACCGCATGGGAAAGCTCTTCAAAGGACTATTTTTATGAGGATTTAGACCCAGTAAATTTGAATATAGTTTCTAAACTTGACAATCTATGGTTCTAGAAATTATACCAGCCTTTGCTACATATAAACATTATAATGAATGTGGGTGTAAATATATGTGGATAACCAATTGCTAAATTCTACAGAGAAATCTGTATTCCAAAATGATCCAATAGAATTGTTACACCAGAATTTATCCAATTTTGATGTTTTTCTACTCTGCTTCCCTACTTGGAAACTGACCAATAGATATTTGGGGGTTTTATAAAAGGTATTTGTACAAAACTTTACTCTTTTTTCAATAAATTGTTGTTTTATAATAAAAAAGACCACTGATTTGTTTTTAATCATTTCTTTCACAATTGTCAACTTAGAAGGGGAGGTGGCATGAGATAGCAAACTGCATGTTCCAAGGAAAAAGCTATCACTGCTCTGGGCAATCTACCAAATACATTCTTGAATGACTCCACCCACTAGAGTGCCCCATTCCAGACTGAGTTCCTTCCTCATCAGGATGGTGATTGAAGAGGATGCCAGGAGACATTGCTCAACTTTTCTCATCCATGAAAAGGGGACATGCAACAGTGAATGATTAAATAATAAGATATGAAAGTATTCTGTCAACTGAAAGCACTAGGCAAACTTAAGTTGCAGTCTTCCACACAAAGGTGGAAGAATGAAAGGTAGCAGGCTAAAAATTCCTTATTATTGTTGTGCTTGTTATTATCAAAACTGCCTCTTGGGAAAGCAAGTGATGAAACTCATTTCCTAATTATCTTATTGTATCTATAACTGATAATACCTGAAGTGTGACCTCTCCCTGGGTAGTTGCTGAATTCATGACACCAGGCTTGTAAACAAAGGATTGCAGCTCTACTTTCCAATCTGAGGCAATGCCATGATGATAAGAGACAAAGATCATTGCCAATGGGTTTGGCTTGACTGTCCATAAATTAAGATGATACATAAAAATCCCCACTTTGTTTCTACATGATTTAAATCTCAGGGCGGGGGGGGGGGTAGGCACATGAAGTGTGATAGGAAATGAAATTCCTAGGAGTTCCTGACAAGAACTAAAAGATGGGACTGGTTTCTGGCTCAGCAGGCTAAGTTGCTGACCCAAGAATGGCATCCCATATTGAAGCGCTGGCTGAAATCCTTGCTGCTCTGCTTCCAATCCAGCTCCCTGCTAATGCACCTGGGAAAACAGCAGAAAATGGTCCAAGTACTTGGGCCCTTGCCATCTATATGGGAGACTCAGATAGAGTTCCTAGCTATTGGTGTTGACTTGGCACAGCTGCTGCCATTGCAGCTGTTTGAGGAGTGAATCAGTAAATGGAAGACTCTCTCTCTCTCTGGCTTTCAAATAAATAAATAAATCTTTTTTAAAAAAGAACTGAAGGAAAACTTGAGTTGTAAACCCTAGCAATTAGACATCTATCCCTGTGGGAGCTCATCAGTATCTGAATGCCATTGTTCTGCAAACACCATTTTTCCTGCACCTGACTTAGTACTTTTTATGTGTGCCCAAGTCCAGTCCAGAGAAAACTCCACCCTGCTCCACTAACCTCATATTTATTAATCCTAGTTGAATTAATCGAGAACTTGCCCTTCTTTTTCCATGTGACTTGGGTGTAACATCTCTGCATTCCGTTTATCTCTACCCTACACACATCCCATTTACCCACAACCTGTCCTAAAATGTCTTCCTCATTTAGCTAATACCATGAAAGGTTGATAGAAGTGTTTGTAAGTTCTAGGATTATGTGGGGGCAGCAACAGCTTGTAGAGTCCTTAAAACTCAACCGAAGCTTTTCCCAATACTGAATCTCTGCAAACCTTATGGACAGTTTGCATTCTTGGCTTCCATGGACATTTTTTTGTCTAGCATGTCTGGTATTAGCAATTGGAAACTAGATACGAATTCATTACATTTGTGTCTACTAAAATTTACCATAATACCAGCCCCACTAAATGCAGATGGACTAAGGGAGCTATGAAATTAGTGAGACCCCTGTACTTTGTCCAAATGGAGTGAAAAATGTTTAGTGGGAAAAGAAGTGAATTTGAAATCCTGTGGCTGATCAGTACCATAAGCAATGGAGAGGTACATCCACCATTTATTTATTGGTAAAAGACTTATGCAGTGGTTCTTATCCATAACAGCATGTTGGGATTCTCTGCAAGATTTGAAACTTTCTGATTCCAGAGCCCAATCTCCAGTCAGGGGAATCAAAACAACTAAAATGAGAGTTCTACTAAAAATGTCCCAAGGCATTCCAGTACACAGATTGGATTGCAAACTAGTAGACTAGGTCATCCCCCAGGACCCATTCCATCTGAAATACTTTCTGAATGTACACACAGTCCATCAGTTAACAAATTGCATTGATATCTGTTCACCTTTTATAGAATGTCACTGCTTTATTTTCTGGTTTTGGAGTTTGGTTTTTGGTTGTTTGTGCTTGCTTTCTGGGTGAGGGAAGGATTTAAAAGGAAGTGATCTTCAGAAGCTTTTGTTACATTTCTTTAGTAAATAACCTCCTTTCCTGTCATCATCTACTATTTTTAAAACACACACAAGAGTAGTCTTTAATGCAAAGAATATTTTGTTTTACAGAACAATTTTCTGCTTCACAGTAATATGAGCTCAAGAGGTTGGAGGGCTACATACAAAATGCAGCATGAATTATTTTCTGTTTAAGGTGAAATTTTCAGCATAACCTTTATCTAAACCTAGCTTCACTTAATTTTAGTTGAATATAGTGTCACTGATTTTTTTGTTATCTCATTGTGATTTTTGCTTTGATACTCCTCTCCCCAAAAAAAGAAAACAAAAGCTAAACACACACACACACACACACACACTAATTAAAACAGCAAAAGTTTGAATTTTGAGCTAGTATTTCCTAACTGAATTGACCTGGAACAGAGTACATTGTTACTCTCCCTTATGGGGCTTCTATTTTTCTTTCTAATCATTTTTTTCAATTGAGCTTCCTGCTTCTATCAGTGCTGCAATTTCACGATCTATCTACTGCTGCTGCCTAACTCTCTAGAAACATGAATAGCCTGTAAGTGATCTGGGTCAAGCAGGCATTTGAATCACAAACAATATTTTCTGGAGAATGAGAATGAATGACAAGAGCAATAAGTGAGATCCAACACAGCAAGGTTAGGGATGTTCTGTATTTATTTTTTATTAATTTTTTAAAGATTTATTATTTATTTGAAAAGCAGAAATATAGAGAGAGAATGGGGAGAGAGAGAGATCGTCCATCCACTGGTTCACTCCCCAGATGGCTACAACACCAGAGTGGGGCCAGGCTAAAGCCAGAAGACAGGAGCTTCTTTGTTGCTGTGGATTCATTTTGAGAAGAGGAGTGTGGTGGGGGCAAGAGGCGCAGAGTCTCCACACAGACCCCAGGAGTCAGATGAAAGTGGTCCAGAGGCGAGCACACTGCAGACTCATTTATTTCAGTTGGTACAGCAGCTTAAATAGCCAAGACATCCAATCCGATCAAGGGGCAGTTTATGCCCTGACCAATCACAGCCTGTTGCCAGGCAGTTTCTGAAGCCATCCATTCACAGCCTGTGGCCAGGCAGGCTCTATTACCAGGTGGTTTCCCAGGGGGTTTCCCAGGTGGTTTCTGAAGCGACTCCTGAGTAACTGATGCTCCAGCCTTCTTGGCATGGCCTTCTCATTCCACCACATTTCCCCCTTTTCATTTATTTTTGAGCAATGGGGGGCATGATTCTTGACCATACCATTGTTGATCCATTTCCATGTGGTCTCTGTACACGGCTGTGCCTGTCTTAGGTTGTCCCCCAGGGGATCTTAGCCATCATTGACTAACCAGCGCTCAAAACAGGAGACCACAGGAGTGCTTGCTCAGATGGGGGTAGGAATGAGGAACAATGGTAATCAGGAATGGCATGACCGCACACAGGCTGTGGACCGTTTGAGTGGCTGACCAGAACTAGTGGGGTATAAAACAGTAACGGAGTGGCTATGGGCAGTTTCTCAGGGTAGGATGATAGGGCAGGTGCGTCTGCTAACAAGGCGCTAACAAGGCAGACTCTCAGTCTTGTTCAGCTGGTTCTGGTTGACTGTCAGCTGCAGGTTTGATGTTTCTGGCTGGTACCCAAATGGGCTGTGCCGCATTCTCTGGAAAGACACAAGCATATCCTCGGCCCTTGGTTAGCAGAAGCCTTTCTACAGGCGTTGGAATCCAGGGCCTGAATTTTGCGTCCACTTGAGATGAACAGCAAACATGCGGGTAGGATGGGGTCTTGCAGCTGCCCTGAGAACCTGGGATGCCTGGGGACTGCCACAAATGTGGGGATTCTCACTGGGTGCGGATGGGATGACCTCACATGGGTTATTGCCTCGAGGTCATCTAAGTTCATCCCAGGGTATTTGGGGGGTGGCTGACTAGGCATTGCTACGTTGTCTGCTGTCATGTCATTTTCACTGTCAGAGCTCTCTCTCCCTAAGTCATCAACTGTTGTCTGTGAGGCAGAGGCCTGGAGTGACAGGCTCTTATCACTCACAGATTCATTATGTTTGGTAATCTGTGTGCGCTTCTGAGAGGGGGGTATCTTTCCCATGTTTGAGCACTTAAGAGCGGCGTACCACGCCAACTCTAGCCAAAGGAAAGACACGCACAGCACTGCTGCCATAACAAAACAAATTCCTAGCACCTCAGCGGCTGATGGCATTATGCAGGGGGTTCCCTACGTTAGACGAACAGACAGTGGTGTACCAGATCGTAAGTATGTCCTGTGTTTAGTGGGGGACTTCCTTGATTCATTAGGTCAAGGCCGTATGCCCACACAGTGTCTCCGGAGCATCACCTCTCTCGAGTGAGGGAAGATAACTTGGTTCCAAATTCTGGGATGATCAGTCCCTTATGTGAATTCGCCGAGTGAACCGAAAGTAAAAGGAGGAGCTGAGAAGCAGCGTTACGCTTCTGGGTGGTGTGTGCCTAACCTGGGGTTACTTAGACCAAGGACAAGGACCAGGAAAGGGGCGTAGGAGGGTGTCCTGTGCTCACCCTCACAGAACTGAACAGCACACAAAACACCGAGGGGCCTACTTGCCGAAATCAAGGGGGGATCTCGCCGAGTCCAACACGCTATTTCTTTCTCAGTCACGTTGACGCGCCAGGTGTTGAAGTTGATTTGTTCTGAGAGGAGGAGCGTGGTGGGGGCAAGAGGCACAGAGTCATCACACAGACCCTGGGAGTCAGGTGAAAGTGGGTCAGAGGCAAGCAGCCCGCAGACTCATTTATTTCAGTTGGTACAACAGCTTAAATAGCTAAGGCATCCAATCCAGTCAAGGGGCGGTCTTTGCCCTAACCAATCACAGCTTGTGACCAGGCAGGATCTGTTGCCAGATGGTTTCCCAGGGGTTTTCCCAGGTGGTTTCTGAAGCCATTCCTGAGTAACTGATGCTCGCTTGCCAGCGGCCATCGTGGCATGGCCTTCTCATTCCACCACACTTCATCTGGGCCTCCCATGTGGGTGAAGGGCCCAAGCACTTGGGCCATCTTCTGCTGCAGGACATTAGCTGGAAGCTGGATCAGAAGTGGAGTAGCCAGGACTTGAATTGCCACCCATATGGGATGCTGACATTGTGAGAGGCCAGAGTCATGCCATGACAGGCTTCTCACAAGACAAAAAAACTGACTAGGCCCAGGATGCACCTGGTATGAGAAGATGAAACCTGACACCAGGCAGTCCTTGGTCCGATCCACAAGACCAGGTGGAGGCAACCAATAAGGTGGGTCATCTTTGGTCCTGCAGGGCCAGGGGAAGGAAGGAATGCGGACATAATGCTTGTTTGCCTGGGAACTATAAAAACCCCTGAGAATAAAGAGAAGGAGGTCTTGGTCTCCCAGCACTGCGTTCCACAGGTGGCTGCAACCCCAGCATGCTGGATCTACAAATAAAGTCCCTTTGTTCTTTGCATTTCAGTGAGTCTCGCTGGTTCTTTCTATCTGGAAAATCCGGAACACAACAACATGGCAGATGGAGGCTTTACCCACTGTGCCAGAGTGCTGGCCCCTGTTTTTATTTTTGATGATGATTTTATTACAATATTTACTTTTCCTATTATCAAAATTGAAACTTACTAAATTAATAAAGTTGGAAAATATAGAAAAGCAGAAATAATTATTTTGAAGATTACAATAGTCATATTTCATTTAAAAACACTTCAAATAATTTTATGATTTTGGATTTTGTTTAATATTTTTACATAGTATTATCTTATAAGCCTAACTATTATTTTTTGTTTATTTGTTTTTCAACTATGAAATAAGTAAACTGTTATCAGGAAGACTTCATGACTATTCACTGATTCATTCAGATATATTTAAGAATTTGATATTTGCCAGCTATTTTCTGTTCCTGGATTTGTTCAACCTAGAAGTCATTAATAAAATAGACAAAAAACCTTTACCTTTTGTAGGAAGTTATATTCTAAGCAGAGAATTCAGATAATAATTAAATAAATATTATTACTATATAGAATATTAAAGTGTGACAGGCCATAAACAGAAAAACTAAAGTAGGTATAGAATACTAGGAAGATTGGGAGATTGATAATTTAAAATAATGTGATATTGTCAGTCATTAATGAGAAGGTGATACTTAAGAAATTATAGGAGGTACAGAAGTAAATCGAGTGGGTTTTGTTTTTGTTTGGTTCGTTTTTTTTGTTTGTTTTGTTTTGTTTTTTGGGGGGTTTTTTGGTGTGAAACAACATTCTAGAAATATAGTTGCGGCCGGCGTCGTGGCTCAATAGGCTAAGCCTCCGCCTGTGGCGCCAGCACACCGGGTTCTAGTCCCAGTCAGGGCGCCAGATTCTGTCCCAGTTGCTCCTCTTCCAGTCCAGCTCTCTGCTGTGGCCCAGGAAGGAAGTGGAGGATGGCCCAAGTGCTTGGGCCCTGCACCCACATGGGAGACCAGGAGAAGCACCTGGCTCCTGGCTTCAGATCAGCACAGTGCGCCGGCCGCAGAGTGCTGGCCGCAGCAGCCATTGGAGGGTGAACCAACGGAAAAGGAAGATCTTTCTCTCTATCTATCTCTCTCACTGTCCACTCTGCCTGTAAAAAAAGAAAAAAGAAAGAAAAAAGAAAGAAAAAAAGAAATGTAGTTGCAAGGGTTTTCAGGTGAAATCATGTATAAAATGTTAAAAAAGGAGCAGGGAGGTCAGAGTAGCTGGAATGGATGAAGCTATGGAAATAACAATATGAAATGAAGTCATAAAAACAAGGGCAGCTAAAATACACAATCTGATGGACATGATGGACCATCATTAGTACTTCATTTTTACTTTGAGTGAAAGGGAAATACACTGCTACTTTTGAGCAGAGGAAATACAAGATCCAAATTAAGTTATAATTGCATCCTTCTTCCTATTGTATTGAAAATAGGCTATAAGAGGGCAAGGAGAAAAGCAGTGAACTCAGAAAGAAGCTTGTTACAATAATCCTGGCAAGTGGTAGCTTTGGGATTGCAATGGGTAATAGGAAGAAGTGGTTAAAGTGTGGAAATTATTTTAAAGTGGAGTCAATAGGTTTTGGTGATTGACTGTATGTGGGTATGAGACTAAAAGAACAAAGATGACACCAAAACTTTTATCCTAAGCAATTAATAGGATGGAACTGCCGGTGACCAAAAAGACAAGACCATGGAAGAGAAGGCTTGAAAGAGGAAGCCAGAAATTTTATTTTGGACATGTTACGTTTATCATGTTCATTGCACATCCAGTAGGCAGTAGGAATATTTTTTTTTTCTAAAAAATCAAAAACAAATGATTGTGAAGGACTAGAATGGAGAAAGGATTTTCAAGAGAAGAGAGTAATCAGCTTCATCAGACTTATCAAGTTGAAAATATGCTTAATCTTTGAGCATTTACATTGGTAGGTATAGATGAGTAGATTAAAGGTCAGTGAGGATAGCAACCAAATCTATTAAGCTTACTATTGAATCTGCTTTTTATTATTTTCTAAGTGTTCCATTCCACATTTCTCAGAGTAGCCTCAAAGAAATATGTAGTGTTGGAGTCATGCAAATGCTGAGTTTTGGCCTTGATTGTGACCTTTACTGCCTCTGCTTCTTAAAGTTTTCAATGTAATAGTTTAAAATGACAGAAACCAAATGTATGCATGTAGGTTGCTTGGAATCAGAAGGGAGACAAAGGAAGGAGAGAGGGAAAGAGAAGGAGAAAATACAAATGCATAAGAAAGAAAAAGAGGAAAGGGAGGAGGAATAGATAGTAAAAATCGATGACAGTGTTGGCCAACTTTTTCTATGAATGTCCAGATTGCAAAGTCTTCAGGCTTTGTAGGTCAGATGTATTATTCAACATATATTCCTTCTGTTTTTTTTTTAATTTTTTTTAAATTTTATTTATTTATTTATTTATTTATTTTGCCAGCAGAGTGGACAGTGAGAGAGAGAGAGAGAGACAGAGAGAAAGGTCTTCCTTTTCCATTGGTTCACCCCACAATGGCCGCTGCGGACGGCGCATCTCGCTGATCCAAAGCCAGGAGCCAGGTGCTTCTCCTGGTCTCCCATGCAGGTGCAGGGCCCAAGGCCCTGGGCCATCCTCCACTGTACTCCTGGACCACAGCAGAGAGCTGGCCTGGAAGAGGGGCAACCGGGACAGAATCCGGCGCCCTAACTGGGACTAGAACCCAGTGTGCTGGCGCCGCAGGCAGAGGATTAACCTATTGAGCCAAGGCGCCAGCCCTTTAACTCTTTAAAGTACTGAAAACATTATTAGCTTGTCCATTGGGAAACGGACTGTGGACCAGCTTTTCCCCATTGCTCTGATCTGATACCTGCAAAAGGAGAGGGCAGGAAAGGAGAAAATGTGTGGAGTGAAATCCTCACACGTTTGAGTAGCTCCTATAAAGCCTTATAGTCAGCCTTTTGGTGTGGGGGCCACGAATTTAACAAAGGTTAAGGGGTCTTGCATTGGGCAGAAATAGCCAGGTCCTAGTACTTCCACTTTATTAGTCATCATTACGAACTGTTCAGCAATTGAGCCTCCAACTAGAAATGTATAACAGATGCTGTCGGGTAACTGTCCATGCACCTTACTACCCCAACATTGCTGATTCTCACTTACATAGATACGTAACTAGTACACCTTTCAAAGTACAGAAATTAGACATAATAGAGCTTGTTTTTCTCACATATCAAGTTATTCAGAGCAAGGTAGTACAGAGACACCATGATGAATCTGTACTGTTATCAATGCTCAGTTATATTCTATCTTCTTAGTTTTTCTTTCTTAGCATATGGCTTCCATTATTACATGATAATAATTACATAACATGACATAATAGTCGTTTTTAAAATCAATGGTGGAATGAGAGATGCTTCAATATATGCCGTGGAACAATTAGGTAACCACATATGGAATCAATGATTTCTATCAAACTCACACCACAAACAAAAATAAACTCCATATGAATTAAGAACTTGAATATGGAAAAAAAAAGCTTTAAAACCACAAGAGCAAAATACAGAAGAAATTCATTATCATGGATTAAAAAATTTTTGATTAAAAATAAATGAAAACAAATTAAAAAGAATATAATAGATATATACAACTACATTAAAATAAAGAATTTTTGTTTATCAAAAATATAATAGCAACATAATAAAACTATCAAAAATTGGGAGGGAAAGCTATGATGTCACATATGTAAAGAAATGTTTAATATCCAGAATAAAAAAAGAACCCTGAAGAATCATTTTTGCTTTTTTAAAGATTTATTTATGTGTTTGAAAGTTAGAGTTATAGACAGAGAGGGAGAGATGGAGAGAGAGTGATCTTTCATGCTCTGGTTTGCACCCCAGATGGCCAGAACAGCCAGGGCTGGACCAGACCAAAGCCAGGAGCCAGGAGCTTCATCTGAGTCTCCCACGTGAGTGGCAGGGATTCAAACACTTGGGCCATCTTGGTTGCTTTTTCTAGGCCATTGTCAGGTAACTGGATCATAAGTGGAACAATCAGGAAACAAACCAGTGCCTTTATAAGATGCTAGTGTTGCAGGAGGCAGCTTTACCTACTACATGCTAGTCCAGAGAAAGAGTGGGGAGGGAGGCAGGAAATATAATTATGTTCTTAGGATTGTATCTGCTAAGCACACTGAATCTGTTAAAACTAACTAAAAATTAAAATTAAAAAAATAAAAATAAGACTCATAAGCAATAGTCATACAAAGTCATTTCACAAAAAATAATAGAAATCCACTAAAGTATGAAAATATGCTCAGCATTAATAATTCCATTAATAACATTTTATTAATAAACTAAATGAACAATGCAAATTTAGGGAAAACTATTTCCATTAAGTTGACAAGACTTAAAAATTTTGCTCGGCCAGCACCACAGTTCACTAGGCACCAGCACACTGGGTTCTAGTCCTGGTTGGAGCGCCAGATTCTGTCCCAGTTGCTCCTCTTCCTGTCTAGCTCTCTGCTGTGGCCCGGGAAGGCAGTGGATGGCCCAAGTGCTTGGGCCCTGCACCCCATGGGAGACCAGGAGAAGCACCTGGCTCCTGACTTCGGATCAGCGAGATGCGCCGGCCGCAGCAGCCATTGTGGGGTGAACCAATGGAAAAGGAAGACCTTTCTCTCTGTCTCTCTCTCTCACTGTCCACTCTGCCTGTCAAAAAAAAATTTTTTTTGCTCACACATGTGTTGTTGGGAACTTGAGTCAAGATGGTGTTTTCTAAATTGGTCTAACAAATTTTGAAAGGAATAACTTTACACTGTAAATTTAAACATACAAATTCATATTAAAGTCACTATTAGACATATACCATACATAAACTCTTACATGTACACCAAGAAAGCATAGAAAATTGAGATTTATAGCATTGGAAAACAGCAGTAAAACTGAAAACCTATCCAGTGTACATTGGTGGAATGGTAAGTAAATTTAGATGTGTTTACATTCTGTAATATATTATAACAGAGAAAACTTTAAAAATACAGCTTTTCATAACATGAATTTCTTTTAGAAACAATTTTGAGTAAAAAAAAGCAAGTGCAATAGAAACATTTTGGTATACTACCATTTTATATAACTCACAACTAGCAAAATTAAATTGCATAGTTATGGTATATATTTATATCTATGTATTTACATAGATATGAAATACATCTATTGAAAAGTAAAAGCATGGAAATGAGTAATGCAAAACTCAGTAAAGTGTTGAAGATGGAAGATGACAAGCTAAAGAATTTTAAGAATTGGATGTTGTTGGCACTGCTCCAGTACTTGAGTTAAGTAGTGAGTTTGCAAGTATCCCTTATGTAATTATTATTCTTCAAAAGCTTAAATGCATTATGTATGTATTTTTTGTTCATGTCAAATAGTGTATAGAAAAGACAATGAAGAAAAATATTTTTAAAAAAACCTCAAAGGACTTTCATCTTTATATGTCATTGAATAGAACAAACTCCCAGGGCCATTGTCATGGCAAATGAAAGTAGAACATTTAGTTTCAAAAATGGGTACATTACTAACCAGGAAAATCTGCCTTTACCTGCATCATTAGCTATGTGGCCTTACCAACTTTCTAGTATCACTCAACCTTAGTAACTTAACTCACAGGATTTCGGTGGAAGTCAAATGGCGTAATATATGTGAATGTCCTTTATAAGCCAAAAATGCTACACAAATATAAAGATTAAAGTTTTCAGGTATAATGCTTTTCATGAAAGTCTTGATGTTAACAATTTCAAGTAGTCTATTGTGTAGAATGCTTCCGGTTGTGTTTGTCTTCCAAAATACTGTGAGGACTCAGCAATAAGTCTCATGTTGCAGAATTAGGAACAATTCTATATATGACTTTACCCATAAGCTGTACTTTGGAAATTTATATTCATTAAATAAAAGAAAAAAAAACACACAAAAAATAAAATGCAACAAAAAATAATGTTTTGATATAGCCACTATACTATTTTACTTCTTTTCAAGATGTTGGAAGCAAAGCAATTATTCAGTGCTTATTGTGTGCCAGACCCTGATCCAAAAAGAACTGGCATAAAGAGGTGAGTAACACATAGTCTGTGCCTCAGGGCCAAGGTATCGGAAATGCCCAGAGTGTCATCATTCTTACTGTGATCTATATAAATTCTGTCCCCTAGAGGACTGCAGTGCATATCCCAGAATGACATAGAGACCTCAAGAGCAATAATTCTGAGAAAGCCATAAATATACATCAAATAGGACACAAAGCAGGTATATGAGAAGAAATTTGAATGACCCCCAGCAATCAAGAATAATCAAAGACAATTACCTGGAAATCTTCAGACTAATGAAGATCTTAAAATATAAAAATATTAAGCATTGTGTAGTAGATGAAGAAATGGGTTATCATTCCCATTTACAAGTGTCAATCGATAAACTACTCCAAAGAGCCAATTGCACAGCACCTAGTAAAAGTAAAAATGCCTTTTCATTGTTATCCAACATTGCTAACTTGAGACAGTTGCCTTTAAGAAAACTAATGCATATTATAATGATGTTATATTTAGGGTGAAATTATTGGTGTTGAATACTATGGAGAGACCAAAAGCATTGAAAAATTAGTATCTTCAGTGAGTCTGAGAAAGATTATAAAGAGCGAAACACTGAAGGATGTTCAAGAATCTGCCAGATAGAAAAAAAAAAAAAGCAGAAAGGCATAGCCAGCAGATTAGAGTCTGCTGAGATGTGAGGGTTCAAGCATGTAGTGAATGAAATGTGTACATCATGGAAAATGATCCAATATGTTTGAAGCAAAAATGGAAGAGTAAATATAGTGGAGAAGAGGTAAATTCAAGAATTCAGATTTCACATTTGGAACCTGAATACATGCTTCACTATATAAAAAGGCTAAAACAACTTTTTCTGAGAATTAATGTGGAGCTACAGTGTATAAAATCCATTATTTTCCATTACAAGGACTTCAGTTATTGGAAAAAAATGAGCTCATTAATGAAATGATTCAAATATAAAGTCTCTACTCAGAAAGACAGTAGTCAAATAATAATAGAAATGATACTCCCGACAAGTAATCAGTAATTGTGTAAGTGATAACTGAATGCATGTAGAAAGACAGAAGATAATAGTAAAAGTCACATTGATGGGCTAGATTTAAAATACAAGAAAATCTGTAAAGGTCAGTAGACTCTTAGTATTGTCACAACAGACCTTCAACAATTACTCTTCCTTGGAAGCCTGAAGTTCCTATGAAATAAAGGACAGAGCAACAGAAATGCACATCTCATGGGGTGGACATTGTGGTGCAGGTGGTTAAGCTCCTGCTTGGAACATCTTTTTCAAAAGGAAAGGCTAGATAATTTTGTATACCAAGAGTGAGTTCTAACTTGGGATGAAGCGTAAGATAAAATGGAGTAGATAACCCTAACCCTAACCCTTATAAAGAAAGATTTTTTTATTTATCTATATTGTTTATAGATTATAGATTATTTATAGATTTTGCACTAGTATATTCACACTGCCTCCTCTAATACTAGAGTACTTCAAAAGTTCTTTGAAGAATGGAATTTGGGCACAAAAAAATTTGAAATCAGTGCAGATGTTGAATCTTCAAAAAGTTCACAGTAAATACACATTATGAAACAGCTGTACCAATTTTTTTTAAAAATGCATCAAAATAAACTGTCTTTTCATTATGTTTTTCAAAATCTTTATGAAATGCTCTCATATATTTAGACTATAATGTTGGACATCATATGAACACATTACATACAAATGAATGGTTCTATAGTTAGAGAAACTAAAAGAGGGAAAAGCTGCTCTCCTGTGTGCTTGTGCTTGATATACCATTCTCCTTGAAAAACAGTTCTCAATTGTAAGAACAGGAGTGAAATGATGAATATTTGTATTTACTTTGACTTGCATTTCTGTAATGTACTTCTGACATTGTTATTTTTTGATTGATTTTATTTTCAGGCAGAATTGCAGAGAGAGAGAGAGAGAGAGAGAGAGAGAGAGAGAGAGAGAGAGAACCTGTCCACTGATTGATTCCCCAGATAGCTGCAATGGCCAGGAGCCAGGAACTCAATCCCAGTCTCCCACTTTGGGTGGCAAGGGCCCAGGCATTCCAGTCATCTTCTGATGTTTTCCTAGGCACATGAAGAGGGAGCTGTATTGGTAGTGGATCAGCCAGGACTCAACCAGCATGCTTGTGGGATACTGGATATGGGATGCTTGTGTCACAAATGGTGACTTAACCTCCTGCACCACAACATCTCCTCAAAATAGTCTTCACTAATACAGTCAGCAGCCTCCTCCTGTACAAACCGTTGAATTGAGATCTGATAAAATGGTAGAGTTTTTCCTAAGCTCACAAACTTAGCAATGGAGACAAGACGTAAGCAAGGGTCTTCAAACTTCAAGTTTTGGTCTTTGTCCACTCTATTGCCTGGCTGCACAGAGACTCAAACTCTCCTGTGATCTTGGTTCTGCATTTTCCAAGAAACTTAGTATTCCAGCCAGGAATCCTAGGAAATTAAGTAGATTGAAATGAAGTTTCTGTTGTTTTTTAATCTTTTTAAATCTAAACTGCTACCTCACCGTGGGGGAGTTCAGCTCAGAGAAGAAAAAATACCCTGAAGAGAATATTAGGATTAGTCCTTTCAATCTAACTTATGTTTGTTAAGGAAGGGAAAATCACTTTTTAAAGATTTGTTTTTCCTCTAAAACTTGTAGTATTCATGCTTTTCCCCTAGATTAACTTCAGATCATACATTAAAAAAAAAAAAATTCCTACATCCTGAGGAATGTAAACCAGTCCTAAAAACACCTACAGTCTCATTTTGGGCCCGTCGGAGAATCATTAGGAAGTGCCTCATTCATACACTTAGAAGAGTGTTTTCTGTTAAAAACAAACAACCACAAGGACAGAGGATGCCTTACATTCTTTAATTCTGAGCACAAGTGTGTCTTGTGTATAGTATTGTAAAAGATTATAATGGGATTTTCTTATGTTTGAGAATTTTCAAATTCTGAGATGACCTTTCTATTGGATTCATATGTTTCCAATAAAACATTTTGGATGATAGTTAAAGTAAAGCTGGAAAAACATAATTTATTGGGTTTATTTAAGAAGGAAAATTGTGAAATTTTGTAATGGACTTTATGTGTTAATCCTCATATTTGTTAATTACTTTATTGAATTGTAAGATAATTTCAAAACTAGTTAATTTTATAAGTAGAGTGGCTTATACTTTATATTATATTACTTAATGTCGTAGAAACAATGTTAGTAAGGCTTAAATTTATCAGAGCTAATGTCTTGGCTCTTGGGACAAAATTTTTGTTGTTCTTGAGATGAACTAGTATTAAAATTATGAGAAGGCAATATTTATTGAATGTATCAGCAATTTGTGTAAAAATGATGTTTTTAAACTCTTGAAAAGATCTTATTTAATTGCTTAAACAGGATGTACTGAAGTTTGTGCTTTTTGTATTATGGATTTTGAAAGACATTTAAAAAAAAACTAAAGCCACATCATCTAGAAAATTAAATATATACATTGAAATTTTGAGGTGTAGTTTTTTAGTTTATTAATACATTGTTCTTTTGTACCAATCAGGCATTCGTTACACCAAAATTATGAATGAATTGCCTACAAAATCAACTATAGTTAGTGTGCTCTGACAGAGTTGAAGTCTAGCATTTATCTACAAATATATACAAGACGTGACTGATACTACAGTAGCTTTGATGGGAATAATTTCTGTTTAAAAATAATGATCAAACAAGCAAGCAAGCAAGCAAACAAACCTACCCTAAGTGAAAAGTCTCCCAGACCATAGTAAATCCTAACAAGAAAAAAAAAAAAAACAACAACAATAGGTAGCCTCTTTGAGTGTCTTCCTGATTTTCTTTCAGTTCCTTTAACTAAAACCCATCAAATTATCAAAACTTAAAATTCCAGTCTCAATTAGTTCCCTGAACTGCATATTGGGCATCAATCTACTTGCTTATCATTTCAACTAGGATGTCTATGGGAATCTGCATTCAAATCTCTGTAAAAACAGGTTGCTAATCCATCCCACATCCCTTTATACCTGCCCTCATCAAAAAGCCAACACAAAAACCTGAAGACTCTCGATGATCTCTGTGTCTTCAGTCTCTTGGCCACAGTCTTTCCAATGTTCTTTACTACATTCTTCCTCTCATAGTCTACATCCAATCCATTAGCAAATCCTGTGGCTTAAAATTTAAATTATGTCTCAAAAAAGATCTCTTCTCACCACAGTGTACCATTTAGACTACTGATATTTTACATTGGACTTCTACATTGGTCACTGAGCTTTAGCCTTAGTCCACTCAGGCTCTGATTTCTAGGCACCAGCATGATTGCTTTAAAATTCAATTCACATCACGTTGCTCTTCCTCTCGAAACCCTCTAAGATTCTGAGTACCTTCCCTCAAGTCTATGCACTCAGCTTCATGCCCTATCATCCCATTTCCCAAGAAGTTTCCCTTGACCACCATTTATAAAAGAGCATAGCCCAGCCCCTCATCACTCTTAACATCTTATCTCTTTTTCAATCATAATTTTCTGGCCAAGCTATACACATGTATAGGTTTATGTGCACATTTTTATAATTGTATAGGAATGTGGGCTAATTCTGTTTTGTTCACAGTGCTACGCCAAAAGCAGATATTTAATAAATAATAAATAAGAAGTTAACAACATTCCTCCTTTCTTTCTTTCTTTCTTTCGACAGGCAGAGTTAGACAGTGAGAGAGAGAGACAGAGAGAAAGGTCTTCGTTCCGTTGGTTTACCCCCCAAGTGGCCAGGAGTCAGGTGCTTCCTCCTGGTCTCCCATGCAAGTGCAGGGCCCAAGCCCTTGGGCCATTCTCCACTGCCTTCCCGAGCCACAACAGAGAGCTAGACTGGAAGAGGAGCAACCGAGACAGAACCGGCGCCCCAACCAGGACTAGAACCCAGGGTGCTGGCGCCGCAGGCAGAGGATTAGCCTAGTGAGCCACGGTGCTGGCCTCCCACTTTCTTTCAATGCTTTTAGATGATTCTGTGCCACCCGTCCTTAATAAGCAAGAACGTAAAAATGATCTGTCTCTGATTCTCCCACTATTCTCTACAAGACAGAGGTAGTATCACTCCTCTGCTTCAAGAGATTCAATACTATGGTGAGGGGACAGTAGCTTTAAAAGCAAAGTGTCCTGCTGAGTTACCTGTTCACAGAATTCCAGGTATGAACTGATGCTGATTGAGGAACTTGGAAATGAAAGTGCTCAAAAAGAAGAGTGTTTTCTCTTTTCTCAAAACTTTCTTGCACTTGGGACTAAAAGATGTTCTGCAAGGCAAGTGGCCAATCGGCTTCATCCTTTCTCTAGGATCCTGGACAAGTAGTCTGCATTCTTTTTTTTTTTTTTTTTTTTTTTTGGTTTTCTTTTTTGTTTTTTTTTTAACTTTTATTTAATGAATATAAATTTCTACCTCCAAAGACAAGAAACTCACTGAAATGCAGAGCAACAGATACCATAAGTCAGAAGCTGTTCCCAACTAAGCTCTCGCATTTGAAGAAATTTTCAGCATATTACAAGATTTTATTTCGTCTATCGCCAGAGGCTTTCCTCTGTCAAGTACCCAGAGTTATGCCTTCCAGATCCTCTGTCAGTCTTGATATTAAGCAAGTGTAAAGCTGTCATAATTTCTGAAGTTCAATGGCTAGCCCTGTTCTCTCTGCCCAGGCTTCAGGCTTTCTGTTGATGTAACTTGGTTCACAGATCCCAGCACACAGACACCTGTGTCTGAGGCCCTCCCAGGAGAGACTCCTTTGTCGTGAACTTCAACCAGGATAAAGCGTGTGAGAAGCTTGTCAGTGCCAATGAATAATAATGCCAGTTACAGTTCTAAGACTGAGGAGACATCCACTTTGACATGAGCAAGATCAACTCTTTCTAATCAGTTCTGAAATTCAAAATGACTCTTAGCGTCATCATTAAGTTCTTATATTTACTACTCTACTTCTAAGCCCCAGTTTCCTCAGCTTTAGTTGGGAATAATAATAATCTTGTTCATTCACTGTTAATATTAAATAAGTGCCTATAATTCCTGGTCATAGCAGTCACTCAGTAAACAGTGGCTCCATTAGTTATTCTTTTCTTGATAATGACATGAGTGGAAATGTGTTACAGATTTTATCATCTCATCCTCATTCAGTAGAAGTTCCCAATTTTGAAACAACTAAAAATAAGGCTTGTCAGAATTGATAAACTTTTTTGAAGGAAGCATTGCTCATTCAAGCAGAATTTTTATAAACCATGCTTACTATACACAATGCTAGGAAAAGATAATTAGATATTTTAAGACAACCCACTTAATGAATAACACTATCATATACAGATAAAACATTTTTTAAAGATTTATTTATTTCAAAGGGAGAGTCACAGATAGGCAAAGGCAAGGAGAGAGAGAGATCCTCCAACAGCTGGCTCACTCCCCAAATGGCTGCAACGGCCAGAGCTGGGCTGACCCAAAGTCAGGAGTCCAGAGCTTCCTCTGGGTCTCCCACGAAGGTGCAGGGGACCAAGTCCTTGAGCCATCCTCCATTGCCCTCCCAGAGCCTAGCAGAGAGCCATTTGGGGAGTGAACAAGCAGATGGAAGACCTCTCTCTCTCTCTCTCTCTCTCTGCTCTCTGCCTCTCTGTAACTCTGCCTTTCAAATAAATAAATGAATCTTTAAAAAAGAGAGAGAGAGAGAGAGAGAAAGAGAGCTAGATTGGAAACTGAGCAGCAGGGACTCAAACCAGTGCCCACATGAGATGCCTGCATTGAAGTCAGCGGCCTCACCCACTATGCCACAGTGCTGACCCCCCTCAGATACAACATTTTTGTTCAATTGTATAGATACTTTGATAATGACAATTTGTCTTCATCTGTTGTGGTCTTTATTTTAACACACACACTCTGTAGTTACATTGGATATCTCAGGCATAATGAGATTGGATTTGTTGAGAAAGTGGTATGATCTTGTCAACATGATAAAGTGGCATAAAATTAATTTTTTTCCAGGTCTGAAATAAAATAACCTAAATTCTGTGTTCTTCAGTATTTGTTGCCCAATCTTCTGGGGCACCCTGAGGTTTATTCAGGAGTTTTCTGAAGTCTAAACTATTTATTTAGTAAGACTTCTGCTAAATGCATTTTTCCAGCAATGATGATTTTTCCCCAGATGATAGTGAAACTGCAGACGTTAAATATAAATCAAGGAAATCACACCACACTGTATTCTCAGTCGCTGTATTCTTCACTGCCACCTTAGTTTCATTCACCCACTCAAAAATGCCTTTCATGAAACAGTAAAAAGATTAAATTTATTAAATATCAATCCTTGTCTACATGTCATGTAAAACACTTCTGCTGCTTATCCAAATATGGTAGCTATCCCAAAGAAAAGCAGTTGTATCAGTGAGCTGCAAATTAAATATCTATTTTATATGGGACATCACTTTTACTTGAAAGAATGCTCTAAAGACAAAACTAATCATTCAAACTTGGATCTTGGGTAAACATTCTTTTGCAAATAAATGAATTGAGGCTGTAACTTCATGGAAAACAAGAGAGAGTATTTATTTATTTTCATTATATTCAAAATGCAGAGAGAGAGACAAATAGAGATCTTTCTTCTGATGATTAACCTTTTTATCAAGATTAATTAATTTATTTGAAAGGCAGAGTTACAGACAGAAAGAGGGAGTTAAAGAGAATCTTCCATCTGCTAATTCACTCCCCAATGGCCTCAACAGCCAGAGCTGGGCCAGGCTGAAGCCAGGAGTTTTTCCAAATTTCTGACGTGGGTGCAGGGACCAAAGCACTTGAGTCATCTTCCATTATTTTCCATGGCACATTAGCAGGGAGCTGGTTCAGAAGTGGAGCAGCCAGGACTGGAACTGGGACCCATATGGGATTCTGCTGTTGCAGGCAGTGACTTAACCTACCATGCTACAGTGAAGGCCCCATCCAATGTTTAACTTCTGAAATATCTGCAATAGCCAAGGCTGAGTCAGGCAGAACCCAGGGGCTCAGAACTCAGTCTAGTCCTCTCAACTGAGTTCCAGGGACCCAAGTATTTGAGTCATCATCTGCTTCCCCCAAGGGTGTCCATTAGCAGGAAGCTGGATTGGAAGCATGGATTGGACTCAAATCAGACACTTCAATATGTGATGTGGAAGTAACAAGCAGCATGTTTACTACTGCAAAACAGGATATTTTTGCAAACAAAGATAAAACTTTTCCTGTCCAATGAAAATGCATGCATGCCTGCAATTTGGAAAAATCTATATCCATTACTTGTAAGCTTGGTGGCTCACAATACTTAGTACTTTTCTAATGAGACTGGTGGTATATGTAAGTGTGATTTATTAATATTATAGAATGAGGTATCAGTGTTTCAAAGATTTTCCTAATTTAGCGTACTAATATTTTACAAATGACCAGGTTTGTGGCATAGCAGGTTAAGTTGCTGCCTGCAACATCACCTGCAATGCATCTCATATCAGTGCCAGCTCATGTCCCAGCTGCTCCACTTCCGATCCAGCTACCTGCTAATAGCTTTGGAAAACGCTATAGGCTGGTTCAAATCCTTGGCCCCCTTCCACCCACATGGGAGACCCAGACAAGTCTCCAGGCTCCTGGCTTTAGCCTGGCCCAGCCCCAGGCATTGTAGCCATTTGGAAAGTAAACCAGGAAATGGAAGATCTCTTTCTCTCTCTCTGTCCTTTTAATGTAGTTTGTCTTTCAAGTAAGCAAACAAAAAAATAAATCTTTAAGAAATTATTTGTCAAATTTATTGATTTGGTATCAAAAAAACAATATCCACGATAATTTCAAAGGCTATTAAATATGCTTCCCTTTTCCAACTACATTTCTAGGTGAGCCTAGGTTTCTTTTTCTTTTCTTTTGAATATATGCTTCATAAAGAACAACATATTGCAAGAAGCTGAATGTAGAAGTAGCTATAAGAATTCAGTTGCCTTCTGTTAAAGACATTTGCAACAATGAAAAATGCTACTTTTCCTGATTTTTTTTTATTTTTCCAGAGTTTTTAATGAAATATTATTTATGTTAGCCTAGGAGATTCAATACTACTATTTTTAAATAAACAATTATTATTAAATTTCCTCAGCTTTACTTTAAAATACAGTAAACAGTGGAACGTACAACCCATGAACAAAAGCTCCATAAGGTCCTCTTAAAAGTACTGGGGGTGGTAAAACAAAATGTCTGAGAACAATTGCCTTATTTGTTGAAGACCAAAGAGAAAGTCCTTGTCATATATTTGCAGATCTTCTGTCCAAGGCCAAACCCATGCCTTCTCAATGAGACTCAATCTCTCTCTACAGTATGAAGGTGAAAGCTAGATAGAAGATTTTAAGGACATCAAGAGCACAGCGTTATCAGTGCTCTCGTGTTCACTGCAGCCCTATTCACAACAGTCATTGTGTGGAAGTTAACCAAAAATCTTTCAAGAGATGAATAAATAGAATGTGATATATACATACGATTATCCAGTCATAGAACGACATAGGTGAAACTCGAGGACTTTATGCTAAGTGAAATAATCCAGCCATACAAAGACAAATGCTGTATTGCCTCCATCAATTGAAGGATGTCTGGATTGTTTCCCGTTTTGGCTATTATTCATAAAGCTGCTATAAACATTCATGCACATAGACTTTCATTTCTCTGGGGAAAATGCCAGGAGTGCAATTTCTAGTACATGGTAATATTTTTCAGAAAATGACAAACTGTCCTGAATAGTTAAATCATTGTCCATCCAAATCAGAAATGTATATGTGATCCAACTCTTCTGTCTTTATACCAACTTTTGATGTTGTCATTATTTCTTGTTTTAGCCACTCTGATGAGCATGTAGGGAAATACCATTGTGGTTTTAATTAGTTTTGCTTCATGACTAGTGATATTTAATATTTGTTCATGTGCTTACTTGCCATTTATATATCCTATTCAGTAAAATAGCTCTTCATTTCTTTTGCACATTTTCTAATATGATTATTTTTTTTTACTGTTGAATTTTGAGGGAGCTTTATATATTCTAGGTACTATCCTTTTGTCAGGCATTTGGTTTGCAAATATGTTTTCTCAGTCTTTAGTTTGTCTTTTGATCATCTAACAGTCTTTCCACAGAGCAAAATTCATTAATTTTGATAGTCTAATCTATTAGTTTTTCTTTTTAGCAGTAATACTTTTGGTATTAAGTCTAAGAACTCTTTCCTTGTCCCTAAATCCAAAAGATATTTCTTCTATTTTTTTAAAAACCTTTGATACCTTGACATTTTACATTGAAGACTTCCATTTATTTTGAGTTGTTTTGTACTGAAGACTGAGACTTACATTGAAGTTCATCTATGAATGTTCATCTATGATGCTATTGTGACAGCACCTCTGAATTGCCTTTCCTCCTTTGTCAAAAAGTGATTTCATATATTTATTATAGTCTTTATATACTCTATTGATCTCTATGAATCTATCCTACTACCGATAGCCACCAGTTCCTGATCTCTTTAGCTAAGTAATTGCTCTTAAAAATTAAGTGGGTTAAGTCAACAACAGGAGTCACTGTGTACTTACTCCTCATGTGGGATCTGTCCTTAATGTGTTGTCCAATATGAAGTAATGCTATAACTAGTACTGAAACAGTATTTTACACTTTGTGTTTCTGTGTGGGTGCAAACTGTTGAAATCTTTACTTAATATATACTAAATTGATCTTCTGTATATAAAGATAATTGAAAATGAATCTTGATGTGAATGGAATGGAAAAGGGAGCAGGAGATGGGAGGGGTGTGAGTGGGAGGGAAATTATGGGGGGGGGGGAGCCATTGTAATCCATAAACTGTACTTTCGAAATTTATATTTACTAAATAAAAGTTTAAAAAAAAAAAACTATCTCCTAAAGTTGGGGCCATTGGCCAAGTATGTTTAACAAAATAGACATTCCTCAACTTAGGATGGTTTGACTTGGACTTTTTGAATTTGCGATGGTGTGAAAGTGAGATTCACTCAGTAGAAACCACACTTTCAATGTTGAATTTTGCTGTTCCTACAGGCTCCCAATGTGCTACTGTTAGGCAGGAAGTTAAAAGTTAGCCTACTGTGTGTGCCCGGGGGGGGGGGGGGGGGGGTGTAGAGGTTGGGGGGGGGGGGGCTGAAGTCCAGCACCTACTGTGGAAGCTCCAGAAGCCCAGCATTTTGCACTTCAAAGTCCTGCCCAGACCCTGATAACCTTCCAAGGGGTCCCAGCCCTTCCCTCAAGGAGAGCTCCTAGGATAATTCTCTGTCAGGACCAAATGGGTTACCTGACCTGATAACATGGGGCAATAAAACCTTCACAGATGCCCTAAGGGACCACAGAACCTCACTCTCTCCCAGTCCTAGAGACTGAGTGCTCTCTCTCTGTCCCTTCTGTTCTGTTGGATGTCCTATCCCCAATAAAGCCTTATCATTTTGCAAAAAAATTAATAATAATAATAAAATAAAATTAAGTGGGTTGATCCTTACTACTTTGTATTTCTTTTTCATAACTGCTTTTGCTAATTTAATTACTTTGTCCTTCTACATGAATTTTGGAATAATGTTAGTTGAAATCTATAAAAGTCTTGTTGAGATTTTATTGAGAGTTATGTTGAATTTGTACAAGGATATAAGTTTTGGGAAAATTGATATGTGAATTATGTCACATGTTCCAATCCATTAAGATGATATGTTTCTACATTTATTTATATATTTGATGTCTTTCATCAATATTGGGTAGTTTTCTTTTTTTTTCATATTTTAACAAGTTGAGCAAGTTTGATTCTCCTATGTGAGAGTTTTTATCACAAATAAGTATTGAGTTTTATCAAATGCTTTTTCTACATCAGTTTACATAATCATGTAATTTCTTTAACCTCTTAATATGGTGTTTAAGTTTATTAAGTTTCAACTATTAAATCAGCTTGGCCTCACTGGAATAAATATCATTTGGTCATGTTATATAGTTGTTTTTTTATATATTGATGAATTCTATGTCCTATTATCTTGTTCAGTATCATTGTCTCTATATTCCTAAGAGATATTGGCCTAAAATTTTCTTTTTTAAACTCTCTGTTGGTAACCAAACAGGATAATACTAGGATATGTTCCTTTTTGTTCTATTTTCTTAAAGAGTTGATGCTGATTCTTTAAAATTCTGGTAAAATTCTCCAGGGAATTCATCTGCTCCCACACATTTTTTATGTGAACTTATGAATTCAGTTTACTTATTGTAATAGGGATATTCAAATTATTCATTCACCATTAGAAGAGCTAGGATAATTTGTAGGTTTTGAATAATTGGTTCATTTTATGTAGCACGCCAAATTTACTTGTGTGAGTTATTTGAAGAATTTTTCTTTGATGACTAAAATGTTACTTCTGAAATTCTATGTATCATTCCTAATAATGGTGATTTTTAAGTCAATATTTCTTCAGACTTGTAAATTTTATGGAACTTAAAAAAATCTTCGGTTCATTAAATTTTTCTATCATCTTTATGTTTTCTATCTCATTGATTTCAACTCTATTACTCTTTTATTTCTCTTGGTCTTGAATTTGTTTGCTCCTCCCTTTCTATGTTCTTGAGGCTGAGTTTGGATAACTGAAAAAAGACTTCTATTTTTCCGATACAAACTTCAAATCCTATACATTTATCTCTCAGCACTACTTCAGCTATGTTCTACAAATTTTGATGTTATATTTTTATTTTCATTCAGTTCAATGATTTTTTTCAAAATTCTCTTGGATCCTTCTTTGACACATAGATTATTTAGGAATATGTTTTCTCATTTCTATGTGTTTAGAGATTTTTTTCTGTTATTAATTTTTAGTGACTGAAGAACACATTGTGTGATTTTAATCTTTTAAGTTTGTCAAAGGTCATTTTATGGCCCAGAAAGTTATCTGTCTTGGTCTTTATTCAACAAGTACTTGACAATAATATACATTATGTTGTTACAGTGCAGAGTTTTATAGAAATGTCAGGATACATACTATTGTTTGATGGCTATGATCTAATTAAAAATTATGTCTAATATTTGTTCCCAGTTCCTAGCACCTTTGAAATTTCCTAAATAATTAAAGTATCTTTATTATGCAAATGAGGAAACCATTTATGAACTCCTAAATAGCTTTAGGTTGTAGCCTTATTGCAGAAAGGAAAGTCATGTGATTAGGTTAGAACTTCAGGCCAGAATCCCTTTAGTTGAGGGGAAGAGAGCTATCAATGGCTTTAATTTACATGACCAATGATTGATCAATAATTCCTAAATAACAAAATTCTAATAAGAACTTTGGAAACTGGTGTAGCCTTCTGGTTTATGAACACCTTGATTAACCAGCAGGGTAACATGCCCTATCTCCATTGGAAGGCATGGAAGCTCTGTGTCTAGTACACTGCTAAACCTTATCCTATGGTTATCCCCCATCAACTGTTCTTGAGTTGTAAACTATAAAAATGTATAGAAGTGTCGATTAATCATCTTAGAACATTATTGAACCTGTGGAGGGCTATGGGAACACACACGTTTATAGCTAGTTAGTAAAATGTCTAGTTGGCTTCCAGGATTCACAGCTGGCATTTGAAATGAGGACATATTTGTTGATATCTAACCTTGAACTTGCAGAGGATATTGCTATCAAAACTAGATCGTTAGGCAGGACACTCCAATGATGTCAGAGTGAAAGCATTACTGAGTTAATCAACTTGCTTGCTGCTTTTCGCTTTAGATGTTTTATCATTGTTGAGAGAGCAATGTTAACTTTCCAACTAAGGTAGAAATTCATGGATTTTTTTTTCAGTTCTCACATTTCTGTTTCATAAAGTTTGCAGCTCTCTTGTTTGGTGCAAACACATTTAGGATAGCTATGCCTTTTTGTTAGATTGACCCTTTTCACTTAATGTCATATCCTTCTTTCTTTATGATATTTTCTTTGTCCTGAGGCCTACTGTCTACTAGTAATATAATTTCCCTCCTTTATTTTGATGAAAACTTTCATGTTGTATGTTTTTCCTCCTTTTATTTTCAATGTGTCTAAAATCCTTATATTTGATGTGAGTTTCCTGTGGACAGTATATAGCTGAATCATGGTATTTAATCCATTCTACCAATTTGCATATCTTAAAATTGGGAGCTAGTTTACATATCTCTCACTGTAAATATTTAAGAAGTGTTTTAGTATTCCACAAAGCTTTGCAACTATCCCAACTACCAGTTCTGGAATATTTTCATTATCCCCAAAGAGGTACTCTATATTTCTTAGTAGAAAATTCCTTCATTCCCTTCCCCTACCTCATGGAGACCATTAATCTATTTCCTATTTCTAAGAATATGCCCATTTTGTACAATCAAATAAATAGAATGATGCATGATTTGGTATTTTATGTATGGCTTCACTTTTTTTGGGGGGGATGCAAAACACATTTTTCCCAGAAAACTTTTATTTAAGGTATACAAAATCCATGCATTTCATAAATACAACTTTAGTACTCAAACAGTATTTTACACTTTATGTTCTGTGTGGGTACAAACTGTTGAAATCTTTACTTAATATATACTAAATTGATCTTCTGTATATAAAGATAATTTAAAATGAATCGATGTGAATGGAATGGGAGAGGGAGCGGGAGATGGGAGGGTTGCAGGTGGGAGGGAAGTTATGGGGGGGGGGGGGAAGCCATTGTAATCCATAAGCCGTACTTTGGAAATTTATATTTGCTAAATAAAAGTTAAAAATAAATAAATAAATAAAAAATTTAAAAAAAAGAAATGTAGTGATCCTTCCCACCACAACTACACCCCCACCTCTTTTCCTCCTCCCTCTCCTACTCCCATTTTTATTTTTTCACTAAGATCTATTTTCCATTAACTTTATACACATAAGATTATTTAGTTACTAAGTTAAGAGTTCAACAAAGTATGAAAAAAAAAAAAAAACTGTTCCTCAACAGTCAACACAAGAGCTGTTCAAAGTCATCACATCTCAAAGTGTCACTCTTCTATAGATTACCTTTAGGTGCTCTATTAGTTACCACAGATCAGGGAGAACATATGGTGTTTGTCCTTTTGGGAGTGGCTTATTTCACTAATTACGAGTGCTTTCTAATTCCATCCATTTTACTGCAAATGACAGGATTTCATTTTTTACTACTGTGTAATATTCCATGGTGTACATATCCCATAGTTTTTTAAATCAGCCTTCAGTTGACAGACATTTGAGTTGATTCCATATCTTAGCTATTGTGAATTGAGCTGCAATAAACATGAGGCTACAGATAACTCTTTCATATGCTGATTTCATTTCCCTTGGATACATTCCCAGAAGTGGGATGGCTAGGCCATATGGTAGGTCTATATTCAGATGTGTGAGATATCTCCACACTGTCTTCCATAGTGGCTGTACCAGTTTACATTCCTACCTACTGTGGATTAGGTACCTTTTACCCCACATCTGCCAGCATTTATTGTTTGTTGATTTCTGTATGAAAGCCATTCTAATGGGGGTGAGGTGAAACCTCATTGTGGTTTTGATTTCCATTTCCCTGATGGCTAATGATCATGAACATTTTTCCTGTTGGCCATTGGATTTCCTCTTTTGAAAAATGCCTGTTTAAGTCCTTTGCCCATTTCTTAACCAGGTTTTTTGTTTTCTTGCTGTTGAGTTTCTTTATATATATATTATATATTCTGGTTACTAATCATTTATCAGTTGCATAGTTTGCAAATAATTTCTCCCATCATTTATGATACTATTTTCAATGTTTGCCCACATTACAGTATATTTCATATCACTCTTCCTTTTTATTACTAAATAATATTCATTTTATGGATATATAACATTTTTGTTTATCTATTAACCAACTGATAGACATTTGATTTTTTCGACTTTTCTTGGTTTTTGTTGAGCCTACCAATGTTAATCATAACCCCATTCCACATAGACTTGAGCAAATTGGGTAATATTCCCAGTCAACTGAAGGAAATAAAAATATCAGCCATCTGTCACAAAGGTGATAAGAACAAGCTAATCAAGACAATTTGGGTACCAAAAAAATATGCTATTCCTATCGCCATGGAATTTAGTTTTATACCTAGTCATAGGCAGTGGGGTTGGAAAATGTAAGGAGTCCTTTGCAGGAACAGGAACTGCCCAGGGATCTTACAATTTGGAGATGCTGAAGCAAAGAAAGAAATAAATGGGCGTGAGCCTGGCCCCCGGGAGCGCCGGAGCAGCCGCGAGCGGGCCGCCGGCCGGTCTCTGCCTCCGCGCGCCGCCATCGCCGTCATGCTGGGCGCCGCTCTCCGCCGCTGCGCCGCGGCCGCAGCCGTCCGAGCCGGACTTCGAGGCCTCCAGCGCCCCGGCCCGGCTCCCGGCGCCGCCGCCGCTCTCCAGTCAGTTTGCTGCTACTCCCACGGGTCGCACGAGACAGACGAGGAGTTTGACGCTCGATGGGTGACGTATTTCAACAAGCCAGACATAGATGCCTGGGAGCTGCGTAAAGGGATGAACACGCGTGTTGGCTATGATCTGGTGCCAGAGCCCAAAGTCATTGATGCTGCTCTGCGGGCCTGCACACGGCTAAATGACTTCGCTAGTGCAGTCCCCATCCTAGAGGTTGTGAAGGACAGAGCAGGACCTCATAAGGAAATCTACCCCTATGTCATCCAGGAACTTAGACCAACTTTAAATGAACTGGGAATCTACTCCAGAGGAGCTGGGCCTTGACAAAGTGTAACCTGTGTGATCCCCAGCGCCTTACTGCATTGCTACTTGACTGTAACCGTCTCCTGGACATGCTGATGATAGCATTACCTTATTCAAACACGCTTTCCCTTATTGAGCGCCAGACTACGCCATGGCAACTTGGACTCAATGAACGGGGAGTGAGTTTGAACTGAAAAAAAAAAAAAAAAAAGAAAGAAAGAAAGAAATGCTTGCAGCCTGAGCCCTTGCCTGGGCTGGAAAAGATGAAAAGTTACACTCTCTGTGTGCAGTGATCTCCTCCCTTAACTCACCACTCAGATGTCACCTATGAGTATGACATAGATATGAGTATGAAATGAATGAAGGAAATGGAAAGAAGGAAGACTTCCCTAATTCTAATGAACATAGGTTCTTTTATGGACTCAAGCAGAAAAGCAGGTCAACAGAAAAAAAGAAACTCTGATCATGTCTTCCAGTGGCTGTCCGTGCATGGATAAAATTTTTTCATTTTTATAAGCAAAAAATTTACACATAATTTATTATTCCATTTTCCTCATTCAACATTTATTATATTAGCATTTTCTGTGGTGCTTCTTAATCTCCATAATTGCTATTTTAATGCCTAAATAAGAATAGTCCATTGTATAGATGAGATATTTTACTTAAATATTTCTTTAAAAGTATTCATTTAATTATTTTTAGTTTCAATTTGATAGTGATCTTCTTGCTTACAGCCCTTTTATTTTTAATTTTCTGTGGCATAGTTCCTTAAATGGGATAACTGAATTTTTTAAATTTATTTAATTTATTTGAAAGACAGAGTGACAGAGAGGCAGAAACAGCGAGAGAGAAGGAGAGACAGAGAGAGATATTCCATCCACTTAGTCACTCTCCAGATGCCTGTACCATCCAGGATTGGGCCAGGCCAAAGCCAGAAGCCAGTACCCCCATCTGGATATCCCATGGAAGCTGCAGAGGTCCGAACACTAAAATCATCATCCCCTGCATCCCAGGCACATCAGTAGGGAGCTGAATTGGAAACATGGAGCACCCAGGACTACAATATGAGATGCGTTGTCTCAAGGTACGCCATGATACCTGTCCCAATTCAGTGTTTTTGTAACATTTCCTGTGTGTTACCAAGCTGCTATCTAAAGGTTGATGCGCAGTTGCACTGCCACCCACAACAAATGAACTTACAACAATAATATGACTAATGTTGTAGTCTATGGATTTAACTGTGTCTTGGTATGTTAATCAGATATGATTTTTCTATTTAAAATCTCAGAATTTCTATCATAATTATTTTTCATTTTCCCTAAAACATATCAATATTTCCTTCTGGGGGCCGGTGCCATGGCTCACTTGGTTAATCCTCCACCTGTGGTGCCGGCATCCCATATGGGTGCTGGGTTCTAGTCCCGGTTGCTCCTTTTCCAGTCCACCTTTCTGCTGTGGCCCAGAAAGGCAGTAGAGGATGGCCCAAGTGCTTGGGCCCTTGCACCCACATGGGAGACCAGGAAGAAGCACCTGGCTCCTGGCTTCGGATGGGTGCAGTGCCAGCTCTAGTGGCCATTCGGGGAGTGAACGAACAGAAGAAAGACCTTTCTCTCTGTCTCTCTCACTGTCTATAACTCTACCTGTCAAATAAAAAAAAAATATTTCCTTCTGGAATATATTTACTTATTAAGATTTCAGTGTTTTTGAAAATTTGTAATTTGTGAATGAATATTCTCCCTTTTGAATTTTCACCTATGAGTATAGTTATCAAGTAGAAGATGCACACAATGTAAGGCAATCGACTTTGTTAAAGACAGAGACCTTGGCCCAGTAAGAGAATGAAGACACAAGCAACACCTTCAGTGACCATGTGGACATTACTTTAAGTGCAATTAAGTTATTGTTGTTGTTTTATCTAACACTTTTTCAGGACTCAACATACCTCCCAGTCATGTATGAATACAATTTATTTTTTATGTGCAGGAAAACTTTTCTACACAAAGTAAACAGGAAGTGACTCAACTACAGAAAATAATGATTTTTTAAAAAGTATAGATGTTTAATTCCTCCCCCATCCCTCCCCAATGCCTATTAAATACTCCCTACCTTCTCTTCTGCTACTCCTGCCCTCCCACTGACCTGCTGACCATGCTCCAAAAGCAATGACTTCTTTTGACAGTTTATGGAGCTGAATAGAGCTGGAGATCCAATACCAAAGTCAAAGAAATTTCCAGCGCAGGAGAATTGCACTGTATTCTAGTTGCGTTCAGGAGAGCCATCAATCCCTCTGCCTTGCTTCACTACCCAATAAACTCTTTCAGTTTGAGAACCTGCTTCTTGCTTGTTTAGGATGCCAAAATTCTTTTTTTTTTTTTTTTTTTTTTTGACAGGCAGAGTTAGTGAGAGAGAGAGAGACAGAGAAAGGCCTTCCTTCCGTTGGTTCACCCCCTAAATGGCCGCTACGGCCGGCGCTCTGCACCAATCTGAAGCCAGGAGCCAGGTGCTTCCTCCTGGTCTTCCATGTGGGTGCAGAGGCCCAAGCACCTGGGCCATCCTCTACTGCATTCCCGGGCCACAGCAGAGAGCTGGACTGAAAGAGGAGCAACCAGGACAGAATCTGGAGCCCCAACCGGGACCAAAACCTGGAGTGCCAGTGCCACAGGTGGAGGATTAGCCTAGTGAGCTGCGGCGCCGGCCAGGATGCCAAAATTCTTGACTGGACTCTGAAAGCAGACATTGGATTATCTTAAAAGAGTGCTTTGTTCTATAATTCAGATGGACTCCAATGTGACTCTATTGTTTCTATATGTGCAGAATTGAAGTTGGATGTTATTACATCTGGGAAATCAAATACATAAATCTCAACTGTTTCATCAACTTGTCCTTCATGTTTTCTACCAAGGCATTTGCATCCTGCTCTTCAATTTCCCAGCTCTGGCGGTCACCTTGTTAGGCAGGAAGTCAAAAATTGAGCCTATGTGTGTATGAGAAAGGCCTGAAGACCAGCACCTACTGTGGAAGCTCCAGAAGCCTAGCATCTTGCACTTCAAAGCTCTGCCCAGCCCAGATAACCTCCCAGGTGGTCCCAGCCTTTCCCCCAAGGAAAGCTCCCAGGTGAATTCTCTCTCCTCAGGACTAAAGGGGTTACCTGATAACATGGAGCAATAAAACCTTCTCAGACATGCTCTAAGTGAAGCCCCGCCCCCCCATTCTGCCCAGGCACCAGCAAATCTGGTGAGGAATTTGCTGATTTTCACCCAACAAACCCTTCAGCCAGGACTCTCCATCCTTTGTCCTAGAGGAGAGGGGGTGGTGGGTAAACAGACTCCCTTAAAAACCTAAAGAGTCCAAATGGACTGTTCTCAGCCCTCTGCCTCTCAGCTGAGCTGCCCTCCTGACCTGCCCAGGTGTATTTTCTCCATTCAACCATGTAACCTCGCTCTTCCCCAGTCGGTCGGGTCTGTTGGAGCGACTGGGCGCTCTCTTCCATCCTGATGGATGCCCTGTCCCAAATAAAGCCTTATCACTGGGCTCTCTATCTCACACCTGAATTCAAGAACCCCACAGCTTGGCTTCCCTGGCCTTCCCTTTAGTAACAACCTGATTGTTTCCCAGCTAGTTTTCAGTTATTTTCCTATGTAAAATATCAGATTAAAAATATCAAATTATTTTCTAATTCTTGACACATAAATGTATCTACTAGAATTTGCTTTTTGGTCTTCAGAGTTTGTATGGTACTTAGGAAAGTTTTATTGCTTTTATGATACAACCTAACTGTTTAATAATGCTTTTGGTTCTCAAACTCCTCATTCTATTCTACTTGGATAATATCCATGTCACATCTTTTCAGATCCCGTGGCCCATAGGAGCGCTCTGCCCAACGTTCATGAAAAATGGGTATTATGAAAAAGTTATGCACAGATTTTAGAATTTTTTGTACCCAAAAAAGATTCTATTTCAATTCCAGTTTTATACAAACTTCTTGAAGTATCTTCATATATGAACTTTATCTGATTCAGAAAACGGACTTTTCCATATGAATTTAGTTGGATGTTTTAGTGTGTGTAAATTATTAGGATGTAGCAGGAAAGTGAATTTACTTAGAATTCCTTCTTCCTAGAGCCAATAAATTGTGTTATTGAAATTAAAAATAAAAGGAACTTCTTGTACCTGCCCAGGTGCAACCTATATTTCTTTGTAAACCTTTCAGCAATGAGTACAAAGCCATGCATATGATGGTCAATTATTGTCTTCTTATTGAGCACATATGTAGTTTATTAATATGTATTTAGATTATTATTAGTAAAATTGATGAGTTAATAATAAATCATAACATAATTAATAATAAAATTATAAAATAAAATTCATTCACATTGTTAATTAAGTTAAAAATTTATAAAGCATCAGTAGCAAAAGCATCTTGTGTCAAGTTTCTGACTCTCCCCTGAGAACATCCCAGGTAAATGCTATTGAGGAAAGTCTAAGTGACTTCCATGTTCTCTTCTCCATTCTATTTCATCCTTTTAAATGCAGTTGCAACTGCACAGGACTTCTCTGTAGCCATCCATTTTGGCTCATGAATTCTTCTACCTCACAGTTTAGTGTCCACTTTTGTTCTGATGTCTTGAATTTAAAACATTATTTTTGATTGTCTATTTGGCTCTTCGTATTTATTGTTAAAATACTTTTGAAGTATTTAACCCCTCCGCTCACCACCTCCCCAGCCTGCATCTATTGTTTAAGTCTGCTTGGTATGGAACCCTTATTGTTCTGGTGCCTTTGTTTTTGTAACATGTGAAATGATACTGCTTTACAATCTAAAGATGTCTGGGACTCTGGGAGATGCATTATTGTGCAAATCTTGTTCCTTGCTTATATAACTGGCTGTTCTCTTCCGTGCCTTCTGATGACTATAACCGATGTTGCCATGGTAGCAGCCAATCTCCCTCTTTTCACGATGAATGGTGTCTAACTAACTGCTGGCCACCTTTTCTTGCTTATTAGAAATTGGAGGGGCAACTTGGCTAAATGTTGAGGGGTTGTTTTTATAGCAAGTTTATAATTCTACAGAAACCACAGAACTATCTCAAATAGAACATAGTTGAAGTGTTCATAATATTTCCTTTTTTAATTCTCAAATCTAATCTGTTACAATATCTGGCTGATTTCTTTTTCACCTAAATATCTCTCAAATCATCTACTTCTTTTCATTTTCTAAGCCACTCCTTTAGTCTAAGCCACTGAACTATTTCAATACCCCCAAATATGTACCAACCCCCACCCATCTTTGCCCTCTATGCCAGTCCTGGAGCTAGTGGCCCTCAGATCAGTCCCTCGCTCTTTCCATGTGCTCTTTGACATTGTAGAGAGGTTAACCCTTGCGTACTGTAATAACCACTGGTTCTGTATCAGCTGGTTTCCTGTTGATTCTGCCAGGGACTGATAGTGGCAGGAGATTGGAGGGTGCCACAAAGGGAGAATCCAGCTCTTTCCATTTTAGCTCCCTGAGGTGGGCTGCATTTATGGTACTGTCTATGTCTCTTCTGTGATGTGTCTCCCACCTTCCTTTGTTCCACCTTCTGTTAGGAAATCCAGGACCCTGGCCATCATTTTGCCACCTCCTTCCTGTGTCCCTCCAGCCTCATCATGTTGGAGACTTTCAGAAATCACTTACTCTGGTTATCTCCTTATCACAAGTTGATTGGTAATCCACTTCATCACCTGCAAAACTAATTCCCTGAACTAAATACTCTGAGTTTTTTCAATGTTCTTGGCAATGGCAATTGGCAATTGATTCCTTCCCCTAATGATGTTCCTAGACTATAAACAATGGGATCTTTTCTAAAATAGAGATTTGATCAGTTGTCCTCATCTTTAAACTATTTGATGTCCTTCCATTTCTCTTAGGGGAAAGAAGAATATCCTTAACATTGTTTGTATTGTTTCATCCTCTCCTCATTTTTCTGTATCATAGTATTCCCTGTTTATTTTTTCTTCATACTCAAACTACCCTGCCTTTCTATCAGTTCTTTGAATGAGTCAGACATACTTCTGCCAATAGGTGTTCTCATAAGCTGTTTTCTCTGTTTAGAAGCTTTTCCTTTTATATCTAATTAACTCTCATTTTTCCTTCAGTTTACAGCTTCATCATTAATTCTGAAGAAAGCTTCCCAGCCAGGGGTAGGAAACATCCAGCCCACAAACTGTACAAGGTGTGTGAAGTCACTTGGCCTGGCTCTGCAAGGCAACTGCATGTAGGACTTGAAATTGAATTAATCTATAGCAGGCTAATTTTTAAGTTGATAATTTTGTATGACCTGTGGATCATATTTTAAATATTCAATGTCACTTAGCAGAAAAAATGTTCACCACCCCTGCATGACTCTAAAAATACCATATATCTATTTTTCATCAATGTTTTGGAGTTCTAACTTTGTATTTATATACATTTTTAAATGAATCTTATGTTCCCCTACTAAACCTAATCTCTCTTTTTATTTTTGGAATTTTGATGTTTTGGCGTTTTATTTTTTATTTTTAATTAGTTTAAACAGATTCAATGTGATCTGTAGATAAAATTCTAAGAACATAGTTTCTATGAGCTCATTTCCTAATTGTTGAATTTGTAATGCTGAGCATTGTCCCTGAGATAGTGGCATACTGCAAACTATTTAGTTGAGTGAATGAGTAAAAGAATGAAAAAAAGAAGGTGAGAAACTAGGAAATAAGAAATGAAAGAAATGAAAAGGATGAAAAAGTCGAAGGACAAAAAGACAGGAAAGAAGAAAGAAGGAAGGAAAGCCAGTCATAGAAGTTATACTTTTTATATGTATGATCTTATTTTTCAAAGCCATATATGTTGATGTCATTTCCCTTTCAGACCAGTGCTCTACGAATCTCTCTTAGCTGGACCTTGCCAGTCTGAGTCTAGGCTCACTCATAAACATGTCATTCTGAAAAGAATGGAGGGTACTATGTGCTATTCTGACCTTTCCAAGTTGTTCATGTGTTCAGAACTCACTGTGTCTAATGCTGAGCATTCTTCCAATGATAACCACTGTCACTTTAGCTAAATTAAAGTAAATCTTTTTGGTTTCAGTTATTGGTTTAAGAGAATAAAATCAACAAGACTCACAGGAAAAAAAAAACTTGTTAAGATTCTACAGATAAAATAGAAATAACACAGCAGAAGATGAAGGGGAAGGAGGTTCAGTGGATCCTTCCTTTAGAGGTAGAGGTTTAGCCACCTTCATAGTTAATGTCTAGGCATAGTGCATACCGAGGTATAGCTAATAGCAGTTCATGCATAGTCACTACAGACTATATGTGTGTGGGTTCCCAAAAATTCACACGTCGAAACCTAATCCACCATGTCAGATACTGTGAAAATGAAACCTTTGTACATCAACTAGATCACAAATGAGAAATCCCTCTTATTGTGATCAGTACCCTTATACCAGAGACCCTAGAGATCTCCTTGCCACCCCGTGACAGGTTTCAGTCCATCAGAAAGTAAGTGATCACCAGATGCCACATTTACTGGTACCCAATTGTCGACTGTCTAGACACTAAAACTATATAAGTTGGTTTTATTCTGTATAAGTCACCAGTTAATGGTATTTTGAAATAATCACTTGAATACACCAAGATATGTGGTCACTTCATTCTTATCTTAGATATTCAATTATTCAACATAATGTTTATAATTTGATATTTATAAAGGGAAATTATGATATTTTAATATAAAGTCTCTGACTATACTGCTCACTTCATGCTAGCCAAGCTTTTCAGAGAAAGAAATGGGTTATCTAAGAGGTACTTTCACTGTACTCTTCTAGGACAAAGTCAGTCTCCTCATTTGCCTCTGGAAAAGTAATACAGTAGAGGAATTAAGAGCACCAAGTCTGATTTTGAGAGACTTGGGTTTGAGTTCCAGCATCAACACTTACCAGGAGTGTAATCAAAGGGTGAGTTGTTTAAACCTCCAATGCTTCAGTTTCCTGATCTCTAAATCAAAGATAATAACAGAATTATTGTAAGGATGAATGACATATTTGTCTGAAATGATTACCACAATGCTTGATTGCTAAGAAATTTGATAGATGTTAACTATCTTCTCATAATTATTTTTATTCTTACATATCTGTTTGTTCTGCATGGATTTTACTAAGAAAAATCTCATCCACATGAAGTAAATTGCTGCTTCAAGAACTAGGCATTGAATGAAAATCAACCTTTCTAAAATTATTGAACATCCTTGTGTAACTACTTCAGTAAGCTCATAGACACAGAATCTATTAAAGAAAAACTATATTGCCTACTTCAAAAGATAAAAAATAAGCAACTTAGTTTGCAGAAATGGATGTGTTTCCAACCTAGGTCATCACTCCCTAAAATCCATGTTTTGGCAACTCTATTAAATAGTGTGATGGACATAAGAGCAACCAAAGACCATGTAACTCTCCTATATCTCATTCTCTCCCCTGCACTTCAGAAACACCCCCTCACCTTCCTTTCATTTTGACATAGTATTTCACCATTATCTTTCTTCCTAAATGGGTGGGCAAGCTTTTTTCATTTGAATATTTATAACATCATTCATGTCATTGCCATATGAAGTTGTCAACTTAAAATTAGTCTGTTATATTGTCATTGAATTTTGAGTCCCACCTGCAGTTGCTTTGACAAGGCCAAGCCAAATGATTCTGTGAGCCTCATCTGGTCCACAGACGAGATGTTCCCCACCCCTGCATAATTTTTTTAGATTTTATTTATTTATTTGAGAAGTACAGTTAGAAACAGAGAGAGGGAGAGACAGTCAGAAAGGTCTTCCAGCCACTGGCTCACTCCCCAAATGGCCGCAAAGGCCAGAGCTGGGCCAATCCAAAGCCAGAAGCCAGGAGCTTCTTCTGGGTCTCCTACATGGGTGTAGGAGTTCAAGAAGTTGGGCCATCTTCTACTGCTTTTCCAGGCCACAGCAGAGAGCTGAATTGGAAGAAGAGCAGGCAGGACACAAACTGGCACCCATATGAGATGTCGGCGCTGCAGGTGGAAGCTTAGCCTGCTATGCCATAGCACCAGCCCTTCCCCATCTCTTTAATTCCAAGCAATTTTGTATAATTGTGTTACAGTCATGGCATTTAACAAGGATATAAATGTTTTTAAGACATAATCCAACCCTTAGAATTCCAAAATTTGAACATTGCATGAATGATGATTCTAAGTTGTTAAAATAAATATAAGAAACATGCTATCAGGTTGTGAAGAACTGAAAGAGATCACATTCTTTTAGGCAATTTAGAAAAGACTGCAGGAGTACTGAAAGGTATTTATGGTTTCATCATGAAAAGATAAGAACAGCTTAAGCAAGGATATCCTAGGAACATCAGGGATATTTTGAGGGAGCAAAGGATAGTCTGATTGCTTTCAGGTCCTAATAAGTAGTGTCAGTAGGTAATCATAAGAAAGAAGACCAAAATATTTTGGGAAGTGGCTATAATAATAATATATATATATATCTGATTGGACAACAATAAGAAAACTTTTAAGACAGGATAACAGAGTTTATTATTGTATTATCATGTATTTCCATTATTTTGCTGCCCAGTTTCAAATTCTGGAATACTTAAATTATAACACCCTCCAAACAAGAATAAGGTCTAGCGAATTCCTTTACTCAAAACATAGATAGTTAGGTTATTGTTTATTATTGAAGATTTCAGTGACAAGTGTTTTTATGCTTTACATTCTTTGGGCATGAAAATAAATATAGACATTCTTATGTGTCTTTATTCTTGCTCAGTCTCATTATAAGTCATAAGACATGTCGGAACAATAAATCACATTCCCTTGCCTACTGTAAACATAGAAAGAAATTCAAGTGTTCCAGTTCAATTCACTTGATAGAAAGTTGGGAAATTTCTGTGTGATTTTTTTTTTTAGAGTTGCAAAGAAGAAGAGATTGTGTTCTGTGTTATGTATTAGAATACTCTCAGAAGAGAAAATGCACTTTTTTATAGAAGCAATTGAGAATTTTATGAGGGGTCTCATAAAGAAAATTGAGCTGCTATACTAAATACCTATGGGAAAAATGGATCATTCATAAACAATGGCTTTGCAGAAAACACATACGTTTGTTAATCTGTATTTGCTGAAGCATTACCCATGTAGTAATATTGTCTTCATTTATCTGCACTCTCTCTTTCCCATGATTCTACTGAAAAAATAAATCTATTTCCCTCTGGCTATCTTCCCGTGATAATACCACCGAAGATTAACAATCATGTTAGTCTTTTCTAACCACCAACATTTGACTTTTTTGATCCTCTCTGCAATATATATGCTTTTATTTCATATTCAATATTCTTTACTCCCCAAATACCCACAACATGTTGGGCCAGGATGAAGCCATGAGACTGGAACTCCATTCAGGTCTCCCTTTAAGGTGGTATTTTTTTTAAAGATTTTTATGTATTTATTTGAAAGGCAGAGTTACAGACATAGAGTGGGAGAGACAGAAATGTTCCATCCACTCATTCACTCCCCAAATGGCCACAATGGCCAGGACTGGGCCAGCATGAAGCTAGGAGCCAGGAGCTGCTTCTGGGTCTCCATGTGGGTACAGGGGCTGAAGCTCCTGGGCCATTTTCCCTTGCTTTCCCAATCCATAAGCATAGAGCTGAATCAGAAGAGGAGTATCCAGGACACAAACCAGTGCCCATATGGGATGCTGGCACTGCAGGTGGAGGCTTAGCCTACTATGCCACAGTGCTGGCCCCAAGTTTCAGTTTTTTTATTACTGTTTGTATGAAAATACTCTGTCCCACTTAGATGACTTTATATAACAGCATATTAATTAACTCTCATTCCTATTATATAAATGCCTGCTTCAATGACATTGTATACCTAAAGGAGGTCAAAATGAAGCTCACATCGTTTCACACATTTCTATAAAACTATATAAAATTAAGCTATATTTCTGCTCTAAATTTTATTCCTTTTAGTTAAACGATTTCACTCTATATCAATGACTAACAATGAATTCTAAATCTCATCAGATTAAAACTTTCAGAAGTAGAATGCCAATGTGGAGCACACTGCCTCTCTGAGCAGTCGTTTCTGCCAGACTTTCTATAAAGGTGACTGTAATCAGCCAGCCTGATTTCAAGGAGCAGGGCAGAAGCTGGCCTGGGATTCTCTGAAGGATAGTCACAAGTTAGCAAAATCCAGTAGGCTGCACAAAGGTTTCCATAATCCTTGGTGCTGTAATTTCTGTATATCAGGTAAGCTTGCAAAAATTTCCTAAAAGTGATGAGGTGAAGAAAACCCTCAGTGAAAGGAGTATCAGATAATTCCAGTACCACTCTATGTTGAAAACATGAATAAGTAGACATTCCAGGTAAACTATGTAAAGCCATAGAAATCCTCTTTCTTATCAGTTTAGCCTTATGTTTAAAAACTAATTTCTCTGTGACAAAATGGTCAGATAAAGAAAAAAAATCTTAGCTATAGAAAGCATGGTAAGATTAAAAAATGTCAATTCATTCCAATTGTCACTAATGCTAACAGTAGTGTCTGTAGCTTTATTATATTTCCTAAACAGTCTTCTAGGAAATATTAATAGCATAAAAAGATGAGAGTAATATTTTCTTTTACCATTTAATTTTAATACTATCTTAATAGATATCAAATATTTTATTTCATTTTATTATTTTTTTAAGATTTATTTATTTATTTGAAAGGCAGAGTTACAGAGAGACAGAAGCAGAGAGAGACGGAGAGTGAGAGAGAGGTTCACTCACCAAATAGCTGCAATGGCCAGAGCTGAGCTGAGCTGAAGCCAGAAGCCAGGAGCTTCTTCTGGGTCTCCCACATCAGTGCACGGGCCCAAGGACTTTGAGCTATCTTCTTCTGCTTTCCCAGGCCATAGCAGAGAGCTATATAGGAAGTGGAGCAACCAGGACTCGAACCGGCGCCCATACAGATGCCAGCACTGCAGGCAGAGGCTTTACCGGCTACACCATACCATCAACCTCTCAAACATATTTTATTAAGAAAAATCCTATCTTTCATGTTTATTTTGAGTAAATAAGCTATACAAAAATAAATTATGCATCTAAGACCTTGCATTTTGCTGCAGCAGGCATCCCATATGAGCACTGGTTTGAGTCCTGGCTGTTCCATTTCCAATCAAGCTCCTTGACAATGTGCCTAAGAAAGCAGCAGAACATGGTCCAAATACTTGGCCCCCGTGGTACCCACGTGGGAGATCCAGATAGAGTTCCAGGCTCCTGGCTTTGACATGGCCCAGCCCTGGCTGTTGCAGCCATATGTGAGATAAAACAGCAGATGGATGATCCCTCTGTTTCTTTGTAACTCTGCTTTTCAAATAAACTAAATAACCCCTTTGAAAAAGGAAGAATCTGATTGGCACTGTCAAGTATCTTTCAGATTGGAAGAGTTATGTATAAAGAGGAGAGACTATGCAAGTAAACAAGCAATGAGTATCAGATAGATTATTATCCAACTTTCACAGAAATTATATGAAGTAGATTTAATTATCTTCTGAGGCTCAGGGATGTGAGATGACCTGACAAAAATCATGAAAAAAAAAAAAAAGAGAGAGAGACTGGATACACAAATGGACAATGGCCAGACCATATCTACAAATCAAACTCTGACCAACAACCTGAAACACCTGTCCAGGAAAGGAATCTCACCATCTACAGTTAAACAGACAGGGAAGCCAACCTGCTGAAGTAAGCCACTTTGCTACCTCCAATAACAATCAAAGGAACTAAACAATACTCCATATAACAAGCACCCCAAAAATGGCCAAGACTGAGGTGGTCCAGTTTTTGTTGCCAGTTCCAACTTAGGAGAAATCAGAAAAAGCTAAATTTTCCCCCTCCCCCAATCACATAGGCTGCCTGGCTTCTAATTAGAACATGTAAAACTTACTTGTGGCCTTACCTGTAAGCATAGCTGTAATATTCCATATTTTCCATTTTAGAGATTTCCCATTTTCTACTTGCCTTGAGTCTCTGCACTCTGTTGCTGACTCACTTGCTACAATAATTTTGATTAAATAGCTTTGCATTTTTCTTTGTGGTCTTCGTTTATTTGCACAAAGGCAGGTAAAAATAGGATTTAAGAAATTAAGTGAAAGTACACATATAAAAATATGCATTTTGATGTGGTTTACAATAGATAGATACCTTTCAATAAGAGGCAGATAAACTAAATTGCAGTGTAGTCACATTATGAAGAACATAATAACAAAAAATGAACAAACTATACCATACATAAAAATATGTATAAATATGACCAAAACCATGTTTAATAAAATAAGAAACACAAAAGAATGAATACAGACAAAATAAACTTTACAGAGTTTGATAACTACTACAACAAAAAAATAACTAAATGATATATAAAGGTAAAATTAGCCCATTAGTCACATAGGGATTACCCTTCAGCAAACAAATATTTGTGATCACTAGAAGGCAGCATACAAGCACTTATCTCATACCAGCATCTTGTGTTTATCAAAATTGCTAAATATTGCATGGGTCTTTCTTGAGTTTCATTCCAGACTCTTTCCATAGCATGCTTCTTTCCTAGGATAAATAGCACAATTATTTCTTGAACTCAAGGTTTAACTACAAAAGACATGGGGTATTTCCAACTTCTATGACATGAGTTCTTGCTTTATACTGGAAAAAAAAAAATCTCTCCAAGCAAATTTAGATTTGCCCCTAAATTTCTTCTTCCAGCCAAGAGTTTATATCTCCTAAAACTACGTCAGACTTTGGTGCCCCTCAAGTCCTGGAAAAAGATTGCTTAGCACTCTTGCCCTAGAACACGCCTCAACAACTCTGAGAATTCTATCCCATGAATGCAACCAGGATGGAGTAAGAAGTCACTTCTCAGACTGTCCAAGCTTTTCTTCCAAGTGATGGGGTTCCAGACATGCTACCTCAAAATATGGCAACTTGGAACTTAGGAAGACAACTGAAACAGGAAGATCTTCCTTACCTTCTCCTGCCCTTCTCCCAAACAGGCAATAGAATAATTGACTTTCTTCTAACATCATATGACCTTCATTATATAGAAACCCTTCTATACCCAGAGGAAAGGAATGCCCTTTCTCTGACAATGTGAACACAAGGAAGAATTCGAGCAAACAGACCTTATCGAAATCCTCCCCTGCCCAACTTTTTGCCTTTAGGTTACACTCCCTTTGTCCAATCATATTTCAGCATGGCTGTTTACTCCTTGTCAAACTTAAGCCTACAAATGCACATATTTACCAATTTTGAGGCATCCTCATCTTTGAAGGCCCCCATGTCACACAAAATTTCTTTGAGAGAAGTTCATGTGCTTTTTTCATATTTGTCTGCTTCTGTGACTGGAGCCTTGGTCATGAACCTAGCAGTAAATGGAGAAAATTCCTTTTCCCTCATACTATCTGGCTTGCTTTTTAATCCATCTATTAGAACTAAAAAATAATAACCCTGAAATTATAACACAGAGTCTAGCTTCAGTCATGGTGATTTTTTTTTTCTCTCATCCATGGTTCTCTCCTCCCAACTCTTGCCTGAACACTAGATATATATGCTCTTGAACGCTTAAAATCAGAATGGGCTGGGTTAAATAGACTTGCTCTCTCCTTATTCGGGCTGCCTTTCCAAGGCTGTCTGCCAAAACTCCAGGCAGCTGTGTAAAATCAAGTGTTTGGAAATGAATAGACATATAAATTAGGTGTGTGGTGCTATTGTTTGAATGAAAATTTATAGGTTTCTCTTTTGAGTTTCACATTCTTCAGTAGTGTGAATAATAGCATGCTGTGTCTAAGGTTGTAATTTTATTGAAGAACACAAGTACACTCATCTAACACTGAAAAACATTATTATGCTTTTGCATTGTACAAATCTCTTCTATTATTTAGACAATTATTACACTTAGTAATATTCCCTGATTCTTCTGATTAACTGAAGTGTACCATTTTCCTGACGTATGGGACAGTTTGTCACTTTCTGTTGACACAACACTAATTCTTTGCAGTCTCTCAAGTCTCAATTCTATTCTGCTTAGCACAAAACTGAATGCAAAGTTAAATAAAGTATAGAACATACATTTCACTTTGTAACACCAGTCCACATCCAGTGATGCTAGACTGTTTAAGAGGGGTTCAGAGTTCTGGTTTCAGCTTCAACAATATTAAGAGCTTGGAAATCAACACACCCCCTTTTACAATGAGAAAGCATTGAGCAAATTGAAAATCAATGTCTTTTCTTGGACCCATCAGAGAAGTGCAATTACAGGGTAAAATGTCACCGTGGAGAGAGAAATTCAGAGGGACATAGCCAAGATCTGCTTACTTGGAGCTAAAGTTATTAGAGCCATAAACTGACAAGAACATTTAAATGGGGATTTTGATGAATTGATGGAGGCTATGTGTAGATGAGAATGAAAATGAGAAAATCTTGAAGAATGCTTCTAGTAGTATCCTTGGCTTTTCTGCATTTTTCTCACCAGCTTCTTACATTGAAGAATCTCTCATTGCACAATCTCAGTGTGAAACTGAGGGACGGACAATCTCAGTGTGAAACACACGAGCATTCTTCCTAACAATGGCCTGCTCTCCGTGGACAAAATAATTCAAGATAGGTTTATTACATTTGCAGGAAGGACATTTCTCCAAATCCAGGGCCGTCTACCTTTCCTCTGTCAATTGAAGGTTGGGAGTTATTTAATGGAAGAAATTCTTACGAAGCCACCCATGTAGGAGCTGGTTCCTGTCCCAGCTGCTCCACTTCCAAAACAGCTCCCTGCTATTGGCCTGGGAAAAACAGTGGAAGATGGCTCAAGTGTTTGGGCTCCTGCCTTCCATGGGGGAGAGCTGGATCTGGATAAAGCTCCTGGATCCTGTCTTCAGCCTGACTCAGCCCTGGCAGGTACAGCCACCTGGGAAATGAACCAGTGGATGAAAGATCTCTCTGTCTGTAACTCTGACTTTCAAATAAATAAATATTTTTTTAAAAAAAATAATGCAGAATGCTTCCCATCTTCCACACTTTCTACCACATTAATAGCCATCTGTACAATAACATCAGAATGCAACTGAAAGTGCTGGAAGACAGACTTTCTCCAAAGGAAATTACTTAGGAAAGCCCAAAGTCTAGAAAGGGGACAAAAACAGCAACACTACAACCATTGAAAGCCACCAGTATCCACAAAAATAGTCACTGATTAAAAGAACCCAACTCCTAGACAGATTAGCATAACTCTTTACACTAAAGTCCTACTTACCGCAGTTCCTACTGCCTGTCATGTTATATCCAACTTTAAACAAAAGTTACAAGACCTGCTGAAAGACAAAAAACAAAAATACACAAGCTGAAGAGATAAAGCAAGTGTCAGAATCAGACTTAGTTTTGACAAAGGTGTTGGAATTTTCAGGCAGGGAACTTAAAATAACAATTATTAATGATGTGTTAGGGCTAAAATGAAAACAGTAAACAACACAAAATAATAGGATGCATGGTAATGTAAGAAGATATTTGGAAAATCTAAGAAAGAATTCAATGCAAATACTGGAAATATAAAATGCAAAAACAGAAATAAGAAATACATGGTGTTTATCGGAAGGCTGCATGTGACTGAGGAAAGAAAGAGTAAGTTTGAAAATAGACCAATGGAAACTTCTCTGATAGACTAAAAAATAATAACACAACAATGATAACAATAACAACCCCAGAACACCCAAGAACTGTAGGCTCATTTCAAAAGCCTACATTTCAAAAGCATTGTTGTAACATAAAAAATGAAAATTAAAAATACAAAAAATCATCTTGTAAAGATAGTGTGAGTAGTGTAACCTGTGAAGTGTATCAAGATCTACTTTGTGGACACAGAGATAGCCATATAGATACTGTCATACTGAAGCAGAAACAAAATTTAACAGATTAGAAATGTGATAAAAAGACTTGACAAAATTTCCCCCATTGCAATCCATTCCAGCTGCTGAGTGGCTTATAGGGACTTCCTATTATAAAAGCCAGAATCTATAATCATGATTTTTAAAGGTCACCCCATCCACATTTGAGGCACAGGCTTATAGCTCTCTGTCATCACTCTATGATTTGTATCATTCTCCTCTGTTCCCATTGCATTTCCCATTAACATTTTCCAAAGTCACATCTGGGATTAGAAATCAATGACGATATAGCAGCAAACACTTTTTCTGCTCTTATGTTAAGCACTTTTGATCTTCTATGGTTGACAACACAATCTTAAATCATACAGTACAGACGAAAGCAAGCTTGAGTCTTTACAATATATTGCATCCTACATAAATTTTTCCTGTATCCAAATCCTCAGCCTAGCTTTCAAGGCCTACCAAGCCAAATATTTTTAACTTTATCTTTTTAACACAAATATAATTTTAACACAGTTGCTGAGAGCAAATTTTAGGGAAACATGACTGACAATAAAGCAATCAAGAAAACAGAAGTAATTCATCTGAGAGTGATGAGGTTCTGAATCAACACGGTAATTGTGTCCTGTAGAGGAAGAAGAGATTAAAGAGCATGACAGCACGGGTCCAATATGAAGGTTGGGAAGAGATAGAGAAAGAAAGTTATAAATTTGAAGACAATGCAAACTGAATATATTCCTTAATGTGGACACTGAATATATTCCCTAATGAGGACACATTATGGTTTCCATTTTAGGAGACAAAATTTAAAAAAAAATATATGAGTAGAATAATAAATAAGCTTAATGGGAATAGAATCTCTATTTTATGCATATATATTTATTTTTAATTCTTATTTATTTGATAAGGTACATACACAGAGATAAAGTCTGAGACACAGAAAGACAGTTCCCACCCACTGGCTAGCTCCCCAAATATGCACAATGGCCAAAGCTGAACCAGGGCGAATGTGAGGAGTCCAGATATCAATCCTCACATAGGTATCAATCTCTTACAAAGGTGGTAGAACTCCAACATCTTGAAGCTCACTACTGCCTCCCAAGGTCTCTATTAGCATGAAACTGTAGTGATGAGCCAGCACCAAATATTCAATCCAGGCACTTCTTGCATCTTAACCCTTAGATCAAGCACCCACCCCAGAATCTATATTTTAAAGAGTGAGAGGTAAGAATGAGCAAGATGAGGGAAGTGGGTTATGTAAAATTGTAGGTGCTTAACATATTCAAACATGATCACACAGAGTAGAAGGATCCAATGAAGAGTCTTAAATAATATAATATGGAAATATGAAATATGAGTGGGAAGGAGAGAGGGCAGAGGTAGAAACAAAAAGCCTTTGCAGGATTTCAGTGATGGAAGGATGAGAACTAGAATCAGGCAGGGACAACAGGGAAGTTGGAGAAGGCTCTGCACTGACCAACTGCATATAAAATATAGCTCTACACCTCAGTTTCTAACCTATAATGCAGGAAAAGTAATCCTATTTTCACATGGCTATCAAAAAGCACAGAGTTGTAATATGGTCTAAAGGTTATGAGCATGAAATCTGAAATCAAACTTTGTGCATTCATACCTCAACTCTTCCACCTACCAGTTGAATATTTTTGGGCTTCAGTTTACCCACATATAGAATAAAATTTGCAGCAATACCTACTTCATAGTCTTCTAGGGGGGCTTAAAGAAAGCCTTTTCATAAATAATTCTGTCCAATTTATTGAAATACTATGAAAGAATTTGCTATAACTGCATATATGGAGCTCCTTGCTCAGTACTCAACTTACATGTACTGAGCAAATAAGTAAATATGTAACACAGCTTATATTTTAAAAAGATAGTAATTGGGGAAAGTATAATACTTAAGTAAAAACTAAAGACCAGCAGTTCAAAGCTATTGAAGACTTAACTTCTCCCCCTATATCTTCCTTGCCCTGCAGTTGCCCAATCTCTGCTGGAAGAATTCCGAAAACAAAGAGCTCAGAAAGGGCACTGCAAGGGCTGTATCAGGATGCCAGCAGAAAACATGGCTTCTAGTTCAAACTCTCGCTGGTTCCTATCACTTAACCATCAGTAATTTTCCAGCTACTTTTAGTAAGGTTCACAATACCAAGGCAGAGAGTTAAAGGGGCCTACCTACTCCACCACACGTGACCACTGTAGTGTTTTCTTTAGTCGATAGTTTTTTTTTGGATCTAGTTCTTTTATGTGTAGATGCCATGGACAGTGATTTTGATCCTTTACCTCCCACCAGAAGCTTATGAAAAGTATAGATTCCCATGTCTTGTCTATGTAAACAATGTCCCACTGTACTTTGATATAATTTATGTAAAAAGGCTACAATTTGAAATAATACTTATTGAATATACACAAAATATCAGACACTGTGTTAAAGAAAATGCAAAAAATGGATCAAATATCAGTATTTCTTTCCAGGAGCTCAAATCCAGTTAGAAAGACAATAATGTAAAGCAGAACATGAAACAATTTTTATTAGTAATAGGTTCTAGAATTTGCATTCTAATACTCTAGGTCTTCACTTCTCTGTCTATTACAACAATGCCATGCAAATCCTGGACTAGGAAAATGCTTATTTAGAATTTCAATATTGGGAATTGAATTTTAAATATGAATATTATTTTTAACATGAAGCATTAGAAATTGAACACAAAAGTAATAGAAAATGTACAGTGTAAGAACATTAGACAAATTATGGATTTTATTTCATGGAAAATTTCACCCTAAATGGAAAAATTTTGTTTGATTCCTGAACATTTTATTTTAATTATACTAGCCATATTGTTAACTCAAGAAAAAAAATGAATATGAGACAAATGGAGACACTTTCTAAATGTGTAAAGGTTGCGGAATGCAAGAGCAAACCAGGCAAGAGTTAATGATGGAACATCTTAGAAAAGATATCTTACATGCATTTGGAAAACTGATTTTTTTAACATTTATTTAGTAAATATAAATTTCCAAAGGACAGCTTATGGATTACAATGGCTTTTTCCCCCCCATAACTTCCCTCCCACCCAAAACCCTCCCAACTCCCGTTCCCTCTCCCATTCCATTCACATCAAGATTCATTTTCAATTATCTTTATATACAGAAGAT